>NC_132918.1:89126605-89204105 GCF_047675955.1 Chlorocebus sabaeus
ATCAGCCTGGCCAACATGATAAAACCCTGTTTCTACTAAAAATACAAAAATTAGCCTGGCTGGGTGGTGGGCACCTGTAATCCCAGCTACTCAGGAGGCTGAGGCAGGAGAATCACGGGAACTCAGGAGGCGGAGGTTGCAATGAGTTAAGATCGAGCTGTTGCACTTCAGCCTGGGCAACAAGAGTGAGAAAAAAAGAAGGAAGGAAGAAAGGAAGGAGGGAAGGAAGGAGGGAAGGAAGGAAAGAAGGAAGGAAGGAAGGAAGGAAGGAAGGAAGGAAGGAAGGAAGGAAGGAAGGAAGGAAGGAAGGGAGGGAGGGAGGGAGGGAGGGAGGGAGGGAGGGAAAGAGAAAACTGAAGCTAAAGCATACTTAATTGCCTTTGAGCAACCTTTGACATCACTTCAAATTATAAGAAACACTATGGGATATTGGAAGTGTAGGCTAGGAATCTTTAAAATCCTCTTTGGCTTTAGTTATGACATCAAAGCACCTTGGCTGCCATCTTTGAAGTATGGTTGAAAGGTTGGTATTTTTCTTTTTCCCCTTATTTGAAAAACTTCAGTAACTGAAGATGTAATTTTGTAGACTCTACTCCAAAAGAGCCATCGATAAACAATTCACGGGATGTCCACATGCCAGTGAGGTTACAAGTTGCTCTTGACTGTTTATGGATGTGAGATTTAACTCCTGAATTAGACTGGAAGTAAATGGAGTCATAGATTATTATTGAAGGAAGTTTGCATTTGCATATCTAATTAGTATTTAAAGACAAATGTCTCATAAAGTTGTTCCAGCTGGGGTTCCCATTCCCTAAGTCTGTCTAACAACTTGATTTTAGTTTCACTTGGGAGTCTACTTTAGTCCTTTGTACATATTTGATATAAATGAAGATTGAATAGCAAACACTTTTTGCTTGGCTAACAGGCACATAAAGGCAGTTCTTCTCCTTGCCAGACCACCCAGTTTGGGGCTTTGCTGAGAAAACTCACAAACAAAGCTCAGTAAAGCTCAGGGCTCCCCAGACTCCCTAGAGTTCTGTTCTCCATCATTTTCCTACCTCCTCCCAACACGAAACTCTTACGGAGCCCTACTGTGTGCTGTGTCTGTGGAAAGACGAATGAGACCCTGGGCTGTCACAAGTGTCTCCTGAAATTGGGTGTAAATAATTAAAATAAAATAGGGGCCTGCTGAGGTGATTCAAGCGAAACAAGTGCTTCTTCTTTAAAAGGCTGAGGGTTCCAGGTGGCTTGTAGGCAGTGCAGTTGGAGAACTAGAGGATAGGTTAGAAGAGGCTCCAGGGCTGGGTGTGATTGAAAGAGGGTGGGCAGAGCCATGCCAGGTCTGACTGGTTTCATGTGCTAATGAGTCACAGTCAGCAATCAATCTTGATCCAGGAAGAGCTGCCTCTTTAAATCCCCCGGCGGGGACCAGGTGGAGCCAGAAGAACCTGACCTGGAGATGGGGCCCTGTTCCAACCCACTGTGACCTTGGCAATGTCACCTGCCCTCATTTAAAAATGGGAGCGTGGGATCATATGGTTCCTCCAGCTTGAGACCAGAGTCCTCTGACCTGCTGTCCCCAGATGCCTGCCCCTTGAACGGGGTCAGGCTGTGCACACATTGTGAGCTATGGAACCATGTATGCCAGACATTGCAGTTAGAAGCTGATGGTTATGTTCATGAATCACATGAATCACAGGTATACATGTTCCGTCCCAAGACACAGAACCCCTTTAAGCCTCTACAATTGGCCCACCCTTGTCCCCAGTCTCTGCCCAGTCCTGAGTCCTCCCTCTTTTGTCTCCTCCCTCACTGGTTCATGTTTTAATCATTCATTCATTCATTCATTCATTCAATGAACACCTTTAGCACCTACTGTATACTAGGCACTCTATGGGACACCCTATTCCTGACCCCAGTCTGGGGCGAAGTTTCTAAGTGGAAAGGGAGAAAGAAAAGGCAGGCAGGGGTCCCAGAGACTGTGCCATCCCATGCTATCAGGCCTGTCTAGGAATATGATGTTCAGCTACCACCCTAAAGACAGTTCTCCAGGCTGGGTGCGGTGGCTCACCGCCTGTAATCCCAGTACTTCGGGAGGCTGAGGCGGGCGGATCACTTGAGTTCAGGAGTTCTAGACCCACCCAGGCAACATGGGGAAACCCCATCTCTACAAAAATACAAAAAAATGAGCTGGGCATGGTGGCACATACCTGTAGTCCCAGCTGCTTGGGAGGCTGAGGTGGGCAGATTGCTTGAGCTCAGGCTGCAGTGAGCTGAGATCACGCCACTGCAGTCTAGCCTGGGTGACAGAGCGAGGCCCTGTCTCAAAAAAAAAAAAAAAAAAGACAGCTCTCCAGTTCTGGGGATAGGAAGGTCCTGTTCCACTATGTGTGGATCCCTCCGCAGCTGCCACCCGCTTTCTGGATTTTCTCCAGATTTCCTAGAGTGAGCAGTGAGGGGAGTTTCTGTACAGGAGTGTCCTGTCACATCTCAGGTTCAGCCTTTTGAGATTAAACCTGTGATTCCCCACCCGCTACATCTCCCCCTGCCCTGACTCAGAGGAGTGCCCTCCCTTTTCTGTCCAGGTAAAGCATCTTCAGTCACTCTGGCCACCTTATACTCAAGTACATTTGGGTGCCTGGGGCCCTCTGGGGAGGCAAGTGACCTCTGGAGGGGAAGGGCCAGTGTGGCCAGGACAAGTGGAGGCGGCACTGACTGACCTGATGAAGACTGAAGCCACAGCAGAAAGCTGCAGTGGGGTGGGGAGAAGGCTTGGGGTGCGTTGGAGGGAGGTCCCTGGCAGACCCGGATAGTAGCTGAGTGATCTGGGCTTCAGGATTCCTGACAGCGACAGGTAACCTGTTCTCTGCACCTCCAAGCACCTCCCGCCCCTCACTATGGCTCTCTGTACTTGCAATGAACTGGGAGAGGCAGTTCTGGAATCTAACCCACGCTCCAGGGTGGTAAGACGAGCTCCCTGGGCCACCGACAGAGCAAGCCAGGCCCTCGCTTCTGCTGGGGTGAGGCGCTCCCACCATCCCCAGCCTGTCCTGGAGAGTGACGCCTCCCTCTGGGGTGCTGGCCTTTGCCTTCAGTCCTTGGGGAGGCCACATCTTACCCATATTTTTCTTTGACCTGAAGAGAGTTCATGTCCATAATTAAGGGGGTGACGAAGGCAGGGAAAGAGAAAGTGGAACAGGGATCCCAGAGCCTCCCAAAGCTATTACAACCTCTGAATGAAAGAAGAAAGACATCTCCGAGCCAAGGTGGGGAGAATTGTTCAAAGGTTAAAGGCAGAGATGAATTAAGGTGAGTGTGTAGCAGTGGGTGTGGAGAGAACGAGACTGATTTACAGTCTTTTGAGGGCAAAAAGTTAGACTCTTTTCTCTGTCTTCAAAGCCAGATCCCAGGGCTCAGCCTGAGAATCTCTCTCTCTCTCTCTCTCTCTCTCTCTCTCTCTCTCTCTCTGTGTGTGTGTGTCTCTGTCTCTCCACCCGCCCCCCTCCCCCAACCCTCCCTGCCCCATACTCCTTTCTCTCTCCTTCTCCATTTGCCAAGCTTCTCAGGACCTGGCATTTACTTCTGCCAAGCTGTAGGTCTTCCTCCCCACTCCAGGAATTTCACAAATAAATCACTGAGAACAGAGCCTGCCTCACAGCAAACAGCACAGGGATTTCTGCTCAGCCTCTGTGGCCTTGGACCAGCTTCTGGGAAAGAGCCCCTGCCTGGCTACATGCGCAAACAGAGCCCTGCCTTTCACAAACACTCAGGGTGAGAAGCAGTAGGGAGAAACCCCAAGCCCCCAGGTGAAGGAGCTGCGCCCAGGCGCCCACAGTAAGATCAGGCTGTACCAGGGCCATGGCTCCCGTCCCTCCCCCCCACCACCGGCTGAGCTGGGATCCAAGGCACAAGGCTTCTCCCCCAGGGGCCTGGCCACTCAACTCAGCGACCTTGACAAAGTTATTTTAGCCTCCCTAGACTTCCCTTTCCCTGTTTTTACATAGATCAGAGGTTTACGCTGCTTAATTCACAAAGAAACTGCAAGGAAAAAAGCTGATTTGTTGTGAGCATTCTATCTTCCTGAGAGGAACGCAGGTTCTAGCAAACTCTTCGAGCAGACACAGACACATATGTGCACACATGCACGATATATTGACCTGTCCACACACTCACACTGCACCCATTCATGGACTGGGCTGCAGCTCCCCTGGTATAGGGACACTGATGCACTGCTGTGTCCCCTACTATGTGGTGCTTGGAGCAAAGTTAATTCTTGATAAATATTCACCGAATGAGTGTACTTGACAATATGCACAGGCATCCTCTCCTTATGCCAGTCACTGTGCTTGGGGCTGGGGGACAGCCCTGCCCGCAAGGTGCTTACAGTCCAGGAGGGAGACTTGCACGTACCCTCACACAGCCAATGTGGAGTATTAATGGGCACCAGGACAGAAAAGAAAGAAGAGGCCAGAGCAGCTCAGAGAGGGGAGAGCCCGGCTCTGTCCCATGGTTTGGGGGCTTGGGGGACACCTGGGGAGGATGTCAAGAGGAAATACCTCAGAGCACTGAAGGAAGAGGGAGACGAGGTGGCTGCAGATGTCTCCCAGCAGAGGGAACACATACTCCAAAGCACGAAGCCCTGAAGTGACACAGTAGAGTCAGGAGACCAGGAACTGCTTCTGGTGGTTGGACCGTAAAGAAGCAGGCAGCATAGTGAGACCCCATCTCTACAACCAAATAAAAATAGCCGGGTATAGTGGCACATGCCTCCCACTAGTCCCAGCTATCCAGGAGGCTGAGGTGGGAAGATCGTTTGAGCCCAGGAGTTCAAGGCTGCCGTGAGCTAGGATCATTCCCCTGCACCCCAGCCTGGGTGACAGAGCAAGACTTTGCCTCTAAAAATAGTGGGAAGGGCAAGGCGGTGAGTTGTGGAGCCACAGGCTGGGTGAGGAGTGCTGAGTCTGCAGACCGTGCGTGCCTTCTTTCAACAATCCCTATCCTTCCCTCCAGCATTCCTCTTAGACTCTTAAAATATGCAGCTTCAGTATCTTTTATCCTAAATGCTTAGGACCAGAAGTGTTTTGGATTTCTCATTTTTTCAGACTTTGGAATATCTGCATTATGCTTACGGTTGATTATTTCTAATTCAAAAATCCGAAATCCAAAATGCTCCAGTGATACTTCTTTTGAGAGTCATGTCAGTGCTCAGAATGTTTTAGATTTTGGAGCATTTCAGATTTGAAATGTTTGGATTCGGGATACTCAACCTGTCATAATTTTACTTTTCTCTCTGCTGATTGAGAAACTAGATATTCGTAGGAGAGCTTACAGACCTCTCCCAGCAACTCAGGGACAACCCACTTCTGACGTCGGTCTTCACACTGGAGTGCCTCAGTTGGAAAGCATTACTTAGGTGACCATATACTTTACTATGTAACTAGTTCACTTTAGGGAGTGAAAGAGGTTATTACCAATAATTAAACCCTGGGGAAAAAACAAGAACCAGGACTATTCTGTGCAAACCAGGATATATGATCACTCTAGGTAAAGATATTGGGTTGAGGCCGGGCACAGCTGGCTCATGCCTGTAATCCCAGCACTTTGGGAGGCTGAAGCAGGAAGATTGCTTGAGCCCAGGTGTTCAAGACCAGCCTGGGCAACATGGTAAAACCCTGTCTCCACAAAAAAATACAAAGATTAGCCGAGTGTAGTGGTGTGTGCCTGTAGTCCCAGCTACTGGAGAAGTTGAGACAGGAGAATTGCTTGACCCCAGGAGGTTAAGGCTGCAGTGAGCGGTGATCATGCCACTGCATTCTAGCCTGGGCAACAGAGAAAGACTCTGCCTCAAAAAATAAAATAAAATAAAATAAAATGAAAATATTTGGGGTTTCCATTAAAGGATTGTATAGAAGTAAGTGGTGTCATCAGATTCACATGATTGGAATTGAGCTACCCCCTCTCACCCTAACTTCTTCATAGAACAGTGAGTGTAAGAGGACAGGATGGTTTGGATGGTCTCTGAGGCTCTTCCCAGCTTCAGCCTCTTCTATAAATCTCTGTTTGGCAGGCATTTGAGCTGCAAGAAGGGTTGAATAAAATGTAACCTCAAGGAACTTTTGGGGGCAAACTGCAATTTAACCTAAACCGTGAAGATCCTTACCAATATCCTGTGTTTTTAGCTGAAACCCTATAAAAGTGCCCAAGAAAAACACTCCCAAGGAACCTCCGCTCATCCACCCAACCAGGAAGGGAAAGGCGATGCCCATGAAAACATTCCATTGAAATTAAAGCCCTGCTGCCAGTCAGCCTCTCCCGCAAGTCCTAGCCCTCCCTTCCTCTCTTTCTCCCTCCTCCCTTTCCTCCTCCGGACTCCAATAGCAAGCAGGTAGGGTGAGATTGGGTCCGTAAAAGCATGTGAGCATTCAGTGGCTTTAGTTAGTGCCATCATTTCAACTCCTGCAGCAACCCCCTCTCTCTTAAATAAAATCCTTCATGGCTCTCTAGTGCCCTGAGAACTAAGCACAAACTCTTGAACCTCTATTTCAAGATCTTTTGCTTTGTCTCCATCTTGTTCCTTGTGCACCCTTTCTTACAACTTAATTGGAATTCTTGCTAAACAAACTTTGCATATTCTCTCTAGATGCTTACTCATGTTCTATCTACTCCTGACTTATCTAAATTGTGCCAATGAATTTCATCTCTCCATGAAGTTTGGCTTTTCTCCTTTCGGTCTTCTTTTCTTCCAAGTTACTCAAACACGTATCTTTCAAGATACTGTACTTCTAAATAAAGGTAGAATTAATAGTGCTGGTATTTGTCTCTGAATTGTCTTGCTAAGGAACTGAACACTGGTGTGGCTTAAAGCACAGCCTTGTAAAGGGCATCTGCATTAAGTTCAGCATCAATATAGTGAACTTCTGGGAGAGGGGGACCACCAGGTTGCCCTAGGACAGGTGAATCTGCCTAGACTGGAAATGGAGCAGATCAAAACACTCACGCTGATCAGTAGCGAGACTGTTCCTGTGAACAGCCACTGCTCTCCAACCAGGGCAACATAGCAAGACTCCATCCCTTAAAAAAAAAATTAAGACCTTCTCTTCAAAAGACACTGCCTTGAGAATAAAAAACTTCAGAGAAAAAGAAAATAAATGGAGAAAATATTTGCAAATCACAAATCTGATAAGGGAATTGTATCCAGATTATATGAAGAACTTTCAAACTCAATAATAAAAAAAGCAAACCAATTCAAAAATGGACAACACATTTCAACAGACCCTTCATCCCTAAATAATATGATGGTACATAAGCACAGGAAAGGTGTATACCATGGGTCATTTTGGAAACTGCAATTAAAATCACGAGATACGAACCCAGCACACACACACCAGACTGTTTAAAACTGAAAAGACTAACCATGCCAAGCATTGGCAAAAATGTGAAGTAACTAGAACTCTCACACACCGCCGGTCGGAATATAAAATGGTACAAACTATTTCAAAAAATAATTTCTGAAGAAGTTAAACATATGCCTAACATATGATCCAGCCACTTCATTCACAGGTACTTACCCAAGAGAACTGAAAGCATATGTCGATACAAAAGACCTGTACATAAAATATTCAAGGCAGCTTTATTGGTAACAGTCAAAAACTGGAAACGGTGCAAATGCCTATGAATAAGTGAATGGATGAACAAAGCGTGATAGGTCCATCCGATGGGTTACTATTTAGGAATACAATGAAATAAACTATTGACACATGCAACAACATGAATGGATCTCAAGATGATTATGCTGAGTAAAAAAAGCCAGAAAAAGAAGAATATGTCCTCTATGATTCCATTCATTTACAATTCTCCAAAATGCAGACTAATCTACAATGACATAAGCCAAATTACTTGTTGCCTAGAGACTGGGGGAGGGAAGATAGGGTGCCAGAGCGGCAGAAAGGATCCTAAAGGGATGTGAGGAAACTTTTGAGGGAAGGGATACATCCACTATTTGATCGTGGTGATGGTTTTACAGTTGTACACATATGCCAAACTTACCACTTGCACACTTTTTGTGCAGTTTATTTCATGCCAATCACACCTCAATAAAATTTAATGTTAAAAAATAGATGTAGTATGTCATCTAGGAGCTCAGAGTCGTGGTCTCGCTAAAGAGATGCTACTCATAGAGAAGGGTTTTTGTCTGCATGTTTGTTTTGTTTTAACATCATCTTGCCCAGCATTGCCCACAATCATCACTCAGCATCCGGCCCGACCAGCTCACAAGGCACTACTGTCCCTATAAAGTGTCCACACCTGCTATTTGATCATCTGGGTGAGAGGAGGGAGTCAACATCTATCTAAGTCGGATTTCCTGAGGCTTGTATCAATTGCTTCTGAACTGCAAGTGGCCTCATGGGGTAGAATTGAAAGACTGGTCCACAGGACCTTCGAGCTAGAAGGGGCCTAGGGGACTTCTGGTTCCCACCTCCATCCAGTGCAGCATTTAATCCACTGTGCCTTGGAGTAATCACCATCTAGTCTGACAACGTCTCCTGGGAAGCTCCTAGTGTTCACCAAAAGTCAAGAAACTAGCTGCATTCCAATGGGAAGAAGCCGGGGTAGGACAAGAGGAAGTAAGAGAGCTGTCCCTGAAACCCACCAGGATCTTTATCCCTCCTTTCAATGTGGTTCCTTAGGAATCTCACAGTGGGAAGAAATCAATATATTTCTATAGACTAGTGCATTTCCTTTGACCTGTGATGAAGGAAGGTTGGGGAGAAGGGGAAATGAAAGGATTTGATGAATCAGACACATTTGCCAACAGATTCTTTTTTTTGGAGAAAAAAAAAAAAAAAAAAAAAAAAAACCTTTCTGACTGGCTGGGCTAATTCAGTTTGGTTGGAGTGGTGTATGTTAGCTCTGACATACTTTGGGCACATCTTTTAATGTTTCATTGCCTTTGCTTTCCTAATTGTGTGCATTTAGGACCAAGAGACTGGGTTTCTTCCTTCTGATTAGTAACAAGACTCCTCACAACTTTGGGGGTCTAGGAGAAAAAAAAAAGCCCTGCATCACCAGACAAAACCGGACTGTAACTGCTGCTCCGTCACACCTTCTCAAGCTTGGTGATTTCAGCTACTTCTCCTAATGTAATCATCTTATAAACTCTGTACATTCAATCTGCTCCCAGGCAGGAGCTTAAACTCTCCCCCATTCGAAGTTTATCGGACAGATCTACAGAGGCTTTTCCGGGAGGATGTTTACAAAGGATTGTTAGTGTTGCCAAGAAAAGAGAGAAGGGGGATGATAGGATTTCTGTAGGGCAGTTTCAGAGGCAGTGAGATTTTAACATAAAGAGGACCTTTCTTTACCTTCTAACACGTCCAAAGGCAGAAGGCAACAGGGGCCAACAGCGTCCTGGTGGGCGGGGTCCCTCCTAATCACTGGAGCCAGCAGAGTTTGCCTATTAGGTTAGAATCTTGCTCTCACTTACTGCAGCTGGAACCACCCCAGAGATTAGAGCCTGTAGCTCCACGCTGCCCTACTCCTCTGCTTCCTGTAGAATCACTCTTTCATGGGGAAGGGAAGGAACCTCTTAAAAGGTGATGTCTTGTTGCAATAACCATGTAAGAAAAAAATGTATTTTCTCCGGGGAGGGGGAAATTCTAGAACATGCTAATCACCACATCTAATAAATGATGTGACAAAAGCACAGGCATTTTGAATCTAAGTTCAGTAAGATCAGAATGATTTTGAAGTTGTGTATCTGTGAAGGTATTTACAACTCTGAAAGTCCTAATTGTAATCAATTTAAATGCATTTGGTATTTGGTTTATTAAGCTTGGATTCATTAGGTGAGACATTTCCCCCCGTATTCAAACATACATCAATACAGAGCTAGCTCTGGAGAACAACTTTACTTCACAAATCACTTTAGAAGCTTTTTCTTTTTTAAACATCCTAGAAAAATACTGCTGCAGCCAGCCTTGGGAAACATTTTTTTTTCTCTGATAAGGATGACATCATTTTATCCTAGTAAAAGATGAGTTTTCATCATAATAATTAAGCAGGAGAGAAATGATTCCCAGTGAACTGCATGACAAGTTGTGTAACTGTAGTTAATTTTAATGAACAAGCTCCATTTTTGAATTGTTAATCTCCATTTCTTTCATTTTAGTCAAGACTAAAACTAAATGAATTTCGACAATGAGTTTCCCCCTCCCCTTTCAATGAGCTCTTACATTTCAAGTACCTTATAGAGGAGAAAATGAATTTATCTCATTTTTTTGAAGCTGAAGTCTTCAATTGTAAGAAGAAAGACTTCTTATTCATGGCAGTGTCTCAGTGTGATGAAAAAGAAAATCTAAAAGAGACCTTCTAAAGAGAGTCCATTGCAAAGTGAGTGGGAGGTAGGGCTGTGTGTTGGGAGGAAGGGGAAGAGGTTGACGTTCAGCCGGAAATTTCTACAGGAGTTCAATACATAGGGAAGCCATATTAGGCACAAGCTCTAACCTTCGAGTTATGTAACATATGAGCATGAAGATATCTTGGGCACCAAGTTTTATATTTGACAGCACTGTTTTCAGCAGAACAAACGCACACCTTTTTTTTTTTCAATGAACGATTTTTAGAGCAGTTTTAGTCTCACAGTATCGTGTGTGTGTGTGTGTGTGTGTGTGTGTGTGTTTTAAAGAAGAAACACCGTGTGTCTCAACATTTTGGCAAGAAAGAGCTTCCGGAACAAAGAGCAGCAGTAAGATTATTGAATATTAAGCCAAATCCGGGAGCAGGCTCCATTGACCCAGGCTATTTCCACCCACCACTGGGTGGTAGTATGACTGAAACCCTCATTCCCAGGTAAATCCTCAAATCTCCCCCATTCTCTGCAGGTCACTGATGTCCCTGTCTGGGGAGCGTGTGTGTGTTTGTGTGTGTGAGTGTGTGTGTGTGTCTTTTGAATCACTAGAATGCTGTCACGATTGAATGTGAGCTGCAGCCATCATGACAGAGGGTATTGTTCTGACCTTTTCAATCAACAGTTTTCAATCTAGGGCACACAGAGGTGGCTTAGAAGGAGGTCACCACGGGGCATGCGGCCTGAACTATGGTCCTAGGCTTGAGTTTTCGGACACCACAGGATATGCATAATCAGCCAAAGGGAATGAAATGAAAGTTTTCCCTTTAAACTTCAATCATGCACATGCGTCCACTCCACAGCCCCACTGAAAAGGAAAAACTTGGGGTCGCCTGGTGTAGAGGGTCCCGACCTTCACTGCCTAGAACCCTTCTGGGCTACAATTTTTAAAAGGTCTTTGCCCACCAATGGGTTGCTTTAAGTAATCATTCCATTTCTCATTTTCATTAATTAACTATTCACAGCAGCAGCTACCTTCTATCGAAGGCTCACCGTAGACCTACCCCAACGGCACCCTGAGGTTCAGATTCTTGTCCTTATTTTACAGGTGAAAGCATTGAAGTTCACAGAGATCAAGTAGCTCCATCAAAGTCACTCTGCCAGGAAGCAGATGAGCACAGGCTTGACCCCAGATGTGTCTGCTGTCAAAACCCAGGCAATGAATCACACTTCTATTTGGCCAGGCAGACCTTCTTGTTTGCATGAGGTAGTCCCCAGGGTTACCACACAGCCAAAAGCAAAGAAAGGAGGCATCTTCATCAGACTGTACCCTCCCATATCCAAATGGAGGATTGCCATGAAGCCCTTTGAAATACTGAAAATTGCTCACAGACTCATTCTCTTTCTGTGGGTTCAGAGATAGATAATTGCTTGCCATATCCCAGTCTCTCACTTATGAAACAAGGACACAGAGAACAGGGCTCCCAGCCCTCCTCCGCTCTTAGAGACCCCTGGGAAAGGAGAACTCGTAGCTGGACTTAGGGAAGACATTGCTCTATACTTTCTTTACTTTTCTCCAACGCGAAATTACTTTCCCTGGAATTCTATTCCTCACTGCCTGAGAAGTAAAGGCTTCAGTCTCAACTAGCAAATATCAGAGAATTATGTTTTTTTTAAAATGTCTTCGGTTGAATGATGTTACCAGTATGTGACCCGATGTCTCCAAGATTTTGGAGATCCCACATGCTGACTGCTTCTGGCCACTCTAAAACAATCTGGGAACAAAATCTACCAGCCAAGCAATACAAAGAGCAAGCTGGGCCATCCATCATCAGCAGACACCCTGACACGTGCTCCCTCACACTGCAGAGGTTGGGGTGGGCTGGAAGAGGTGGGGGCGTTTCAATAGATCTTCCTGGGGCTGAAAACATAAACTCGTACCCAGTTAGCTTTGAGATAAGTCCATTTTGAAAATAACATTTGAAGAGCACCATGAATCCAGCTTCTCTCTCTGGGCTGAAAGGGCCCAGGAGCTCACATTTCTGTTGACTGTGAATTGCTGGGGGCTGGCCGGAGCCTGTTTGTCTCTGTGCCCCCACAGTGCCTAATGTACAACTTGGCAGACCGCAGTATTAAGGAAATACTGGCTTTATTACTAAAAATAAAGCCCAGAACCCCCAGGGTTGGCAAGGCGGAGGGATGGGGGTTTGGGGAGGACACTGGGAGAACCTCCTTTTTATACGTAGGATCCCCTTCTCCTTGGGAGTCTTCTGAAGCCCACCACTCCCACCTCCATGGTGGTCTCAGGGAACGGTGATACTTCCTCTCATGGGCTGGCTCCAGTGACCTTCCAGGTGTGGTCTGGAGCCTGCTGAGGGGAGGCAAGGACATTAAAAAAAAAAAAGATTCCAGCAAGGAAATAAGAAATCACAGAGGGAGGCAACTGAGAGACCCAGTGAATGTTGACAAGCTGGCTTTAAAATGGAGCTTACATGTCATCCGCTCTGGGGCACCTTGAACCTTGAGAAGCTGGCTTTAAAACGGGCTTACATATGGTCCACTGTGGGCCACCATAGACCCTTTCCCTGCCTCTGTGTGGAAGAGGACATATCTCACCCGTATCTCCCAGCAGGGCTGCCTTAGACCCCTACAGTTCTTCATGTCCACTGGCCAAAGACACCCCTCACAAATAATTCAGAAATTCTACAAACATGACAGTAAAGCCTGTATTTTTATAATATAGTTAGAAATTTTTTTAAAAAGGGAACAAGAAAAAATATGCATGCTGTTTGAATTATATTACATTATTAAGACATCAGAAACCAATAACCTAGAAATCTATAACTCATTTTAGGGCTGATTTCAGAGTAAAAAGTTTATTGTCTCCATATACTTGAGAAGCGCCCTGGACTGCAATGCTACCCTCAGATAACTTTCTATTTGCAACCTGGAAAGGAAGCAACAAAACAAATGCAGATGTTTATCAGATGCAGAGGCTGATAAGATAGCAACTATCTCCCAGTTCTACAATTTCAAAATGTCATTAGTCAAAACAAACAACCTCCTGTTGAAACATTAATAAATGTTATAAATTTGAACATACAAAATAAAGTTATGCCAGCTAAATACCACTTTTATTTGCTTTATACATACTGAGTTCCACGTTAAACTTCATTTTTCCAAAAGACTTGTGGGTCTGAAAGTTCAAAAGCCCCTCTCTAGATTATTAAAGAGAGGTTGAGCCTTTTCACCTGTTCCCCAGCACCCTGAAACCTACCTACCTAGAGATGTGTCCTCATTCTTGTAGCATTGTATAGGAAAATACATTTCAATGCAGTTTGACCCAGGAGATACAGTCTTGTGCCACATAAGTGACAGTGGTCTCATAAGATTATACTGGAGCTTCCCTATACAGGCCCATCTTAATCTTTTAGACTGTATTTTCACCGTACTATTTTTGTGTTTAAATATGTTTAGATACACAAATACCACTGTGTGACAACAGCCTACAGCACTCAATACAGTAACATACTATACAGACTTGTAACCTAGGAGCAATAGGCTAGATCACATAGTCTACAAGTATGGTAAGCTATACCATCTAGGTTTGTGTAAGTACACTCTGTGACGTTCACACAATGGAATTGCCTAAGCACACATTTCACAGAACGTGTCCCTGTTGTGAAGCATTGAATGAGTGTATTTGAGCTGGGGCTCTTGTTGAGTAGGAAGGGGAAAAGGGAGATGGAGGCTAATATGACGAATATCTCAATTCATGCTCACGAAGCCCTTTGTTGACTCCCCACTTCTCTCCCTTATGATAATCTTCTTGGGTTTGAAGAACCATTGTCCACCTTCTAAAGCCAAAGAGTGTTATGAGTGGAGTCAAATACATACCTACAAACACTGAGGGAGGACAGTCTTCGGAAATGCTTTGAAGAATCATCTTCTTATGCACAGCAGCCCTAGTGACTGCTCGGATTACTGGACAGCATGCCTGCATATCGGGGCCTAAGTCTGTTTGTGCTGCTATAACAAAACACCCCAGAGCAGGTGACGTGTAAATAACAAACTGATTTCTCACAGTTCTTGAGGCCAGGAAGTCCAAGATCAAGGCACCATCAGATTCAATGTCTGAGAAGGGCCTGCTTTCTGGTTCACAGATGGTACCTTCTCACTGTGTCTTCCACATCCATCAGAAAAATTCCCAAGAAATAGTGGAATTTTTCTGTTTCGGCCAAAGAGCCGTTCTGAACAACCTGTACTAACCCTGTCAGCAGTGGCAAATCCAACGGGTCTGCAGCAAACTTGATTCTCACCTCCTCAGAGGAAAGAATTCGTCCAAAGGGCATAAGGGAGAGGGAGAGACCAAGATAAGTTTTAGACCAGGAATGAAAATTTATTAAAAAGTTTTAGAGCAGGAATGAAAATTGATTAAAAGTTTTAGAGCAGGAATGAAAGGAGGCAGAGTACACCTGGAAGAGAGTCACGTGAGTGACTTGAAAGATCCAAGCGCAGTGTTTGGCCCTTGACTTGGGGTTTTATACATTGGCATGGTGCCAGGGGCTACATCTCTTCTCCCCTGATTCTTCCCTTGGAGTGGGCTGTCCACATGTGCAGTGTCTGCCAGCACTTGGCAGGGGTGGCATGTGCAGTGGGTTTATGGAAGTTGTGTGTGTGCTCACTTGAGGTGTTTTTTCTCTTACCAGTCAAGCATTCCTAGAGGAAGGTCATATACCAGTTAAACTCTGCCATTGTGCCTCTTAGTGCGCAAGCGTGGGTCCACTCGCCCACCTCCGGAGATCTTAGCCGGAAGCTGCTGATCTTCAGCCTCAGGTATTTTCTCTCTGTTGGGAGACTGCCTTCCCTGGTGCTGGCTGTGAACAATTGTTATTTTTGAGAGTTTAAAAACCACCTCATCATCACCTGATGGTCACCTGACATTCCTGGGGGTGGAGGGGGGCCTCTCCTGCCCTGCTCATATCTGCTTAACTACCTACTCTAACAGCCCCACAATTACATATAAGGACACTGAGGCCCAGAGAGGGGAAGTGGCTTACCCAAGGTCACACCACGCATGACCCTTTGACATTGCACTTCCTATTCCTCCCACAATGCCCTCACATTGTCACTTGTGATGAGGATCAGCTCTGAGGTGACATAGTTAACCTTCATTCTGAAAGATATTAGGAGTGATTTATATTTTTGAATGTGGCTAATGGTAGAAATAAAATGATAATGAGAAAGCAACACATACTTTCAAAGTGACTGCTCACCAGAGCTAACATTAAGCCTGATTTGATCGTACCCATTAGAGATTTCAGCTGAACATTATGAGGATATTTCTTGGGAATTTGTCTGATGGATGTGGCAGGGTCAGCTGCTAAGGATAAAGAACCGTCACTGAAATGTCCAACTAGACAAACTTTTTTCAATTAGAGGTATGAGAGAATTTGTCATGCTACATGTAAATCAATTTATTTCTAAAATGAAGCAGCTACTTTTAAAAATTATTTTTTATAACGTAAGCTGTTTTACCTTTATTAGCCTGCTTTATCAGTAAAAAGGTGTTTGGGGGAGGTAGATTTTATTTAATAATCATTTCACATGTTGGGGTTTATTAAAGTGAGTCACCTACATGGAGTTCTTTAAGTCTGAAAGATGCCAGGTGCGGTGGCTCACGCCTGTAATCCCAGCACTTTGGGAGGCCAAGGTGGGCAGATCACCCTAGGTCAGGAGTTCGAGACCAGCCTGGCCAACCAACATGGTGAAACCCTGTCTCTACTAAAAATACAAAAATTAGCCAGGCATGGTGCCAGGTGCCTATAATCCTAGCTCCTGGGGAGGCTGAGGCATGAGGATTGCTTAAAACCGGGAGGTGGAGGTTGCAGTGAGCTGCAACTGCACTCCAGCCTGGGTGACAGAGCGAGACTTCGTCTCAAAAAAAATAAAAAAGAGAAAGAAAAGTTTGAAAGACACCTCAGAGACCATCTGGTCCAACCTCTTTATTTTCCAAATGAGGTGGCTGTGATTCAGAGAGGGAAAGCGACAATTCCAAGGTTACACAGCAAGCAACATCAGAGCCAGGACTGTGACAACTTCTCCAGACTAGGTCAAGGCTTTGTTTGATTAACAGCCAATAGAGCTCCCTGTGCTGTAAGTTGCCGGAACAAGACTGCAGTATTGAAGACACAAAGGAATATGGTCCACTTTCTTTATGAATCCTTTTTTCTTATAAAAATAAAACATTTTCACTTACCCAATTTCAAAAAAATTTTAAATCGCTTATACTAAGAAATTTGTGTACAGCCACAGTACATCCCAGTGTTTTGGGAGGCCAAGGAAGGAGGATGGCTTGAGGTCAGGACTTCAAGACAAGCCTGGGCAACATAGCAAGACCCCATCTCTACACAAAAATTTTAAGAATGAGCTGGGCATGGTGATACATACCTGCAGTCCTAGTTACTCAGAAAGCCAACACGGGAGGATCACTTGAGCCCAAGAGGCTGATGCTGCAGTGAGCCATGACCACATCACTGCACTTCAGCCTGCACAGCAGAGCAAGACCCTGTCTCTAAAAAAAGGGAAAAGTAAAAAGACACTTGTAATCAAAATAGAAGAGATGAAGAAAGAAAGCAAGGGGAAATAAGAATGTCCATATGATGCGTGCACATGTGTACGTGTGTGGTCTGTGTGTGTGAGGAGGTGGCCAAAGAATACATAATTTGGGTAAAATTTAAATCTCTAATAAGAATGGTCACTGAAATTAATTTTTTAATCTTTTTTGTTTTTTTCCCCGAGACAGGGCAGGGACTCCGTCATCCAGGCTGGAGTGCAGTGGTGCCATTTTGGCTCACTGCAGCCTCAACCTCCCAGCCTAAAGCAATACCCTGCCTCAGCCTCCCAAGTAGCAGGGACTACAGGTGAATGCCATCATGCCCAGCTATTTTTTTTTTTTTTTTTAGATACAGAGTTTCACCATCTTGCCCAGGCTGGTCTCAAACTCTTGAGCTCAAGTGACCCATCTACCGTGGCGTCCCAAAGTGCTGGGATTACAGGTGTGAGTCACCGTACACAGCCTGAAATTGATTTAGATCTGAGTTTCCTGGTAATAGATTTTTCATTTGCTTGTTTATTTCCCCCCCTCCCCCCAAAAAAACCTTCAATTGAGGTTTCTAAATATTCATTTTCTTCTCCCCTCCGATCCCATCGCATTGCCCTATATACCAGCCTGAGAAGCATGGAGCAGAATCACAGCACATTGGAGCTGGAAGGCTCCTTAGACCCCGCCAAGTGCAGCCCTCCAGTTGACGGAGGGATACCCGGAGCCCCAGAGAGGAAAGTAGCATGCCACAGTCATAACAGAGTCCACATAAAGGTAAAGGGGGGTGCTGTAGAGACACTAGAACACCTCATGTCTGAATTTCAGGGATGTTAATGATTTTCTTAAAACCCCAAAACTCCTTTTTACAAATATCCTGAATTGCATAGCAACAGACAGCATCCCTGATCCCCATTGGTGCCATTCTCAAGAATCTTGAGCCTGATGATCGTGGAACTTTTTCCTCCCACGGGGCCTTACTAGGTGCAAAGGCCTTTCACCCGTGCTGTGTCGCGCGGGACCGCGGCAGATCCCCGTGAGGCGAGAAGGCAGAGGAGAACATTGGGCCTCAGAGAACCGGAGACTCAGCCAACATCACAGGGCCAGTCCGCGCTGGTGGTGGGAACTCAGGCTCCTGCAGCCAAAGACACTCTTTCTTCTGCACGCTGGGGGCTCCCTGGAAGCGCCGCAGACAGTGAGCCATGAGGCCAGTCCCTGCACTCCATCGTCCACCGCCGAAAACGCTACAAGGACATTGCTGACGGCTGGCTGGGATGCCAGCTTCATGGTCAGAGTACCATCTCTTAGACGCGTAAAACATCTAGCACAAAGGGATCTAGGTAAAATGACTGTTTTATAAAGGAATATGTATTTTAAAAGGAGGGAAAGAGTCAAGAGCTTTGTATTTCAAGTTTTGTGGAGCACCAATGGGTACCTTAGCAGGTGACCTGCAAAATCCATGGCAGGCAGAGGCTTCTGGGCGTGAGGTTCACAGCGCTCAGGATTGAAGGGAATTAAGAGAAACTTCAAAGTGAGATTCACGGGGTCTGGATGAGGTAAGAGCTCTTCCAAGCATAGGGAAAATTAAAGCAATTGACAAGCGTGAGGGAGAAGAAAAGATCACCTCTGCAGTCCACGTTCTCTCTCTGGGCCTAAGGCTTAAAGTTTAAAATAATAATAATAATAAGCTGGCATCTTGTTTTGATTTAAGTATGAAAAGCCGGTGTCTGCAGGCGGCTGCCGAGCTAAGCACTTTTCCTGCTGGGGCACCCACGGAGGTGTTGTCAGAGGTGCGGGATAACTCGAAGCAGAGCCAGCCCAGCTGGGGGGCCGGACCCCCGTTTGAGTTTGCAATGCCGGCAGTTAGAAAAAGTGCCTCCAACTTGTAAACACAGCAAATTTGATCTGGAAGTCATTGAGAAAACATAAACACGGAGCCTCATGCAGTCATGTTTACACTGTCCCAGCCCTGGTGAAAGATGAGCTCGCTGTGGAAGGATTTTCTTTTTTTTAAGGCGCTTCTCTTTTTAAAATAAAAATCCCAAGAAGTATGTATTGCCACCAAGACCAAAACCCCAACAGAGACCACGAGTGCATGAACAAGTGTTGCTTAAGCAGGTGACCGTCATAATGTCACATTTATTTGTCTTCTGCAGTTGCAGAAACTCTGCTTTATCAAAAATCCATTGTTTTTGAGGTGGAAATTAACATGACTGGAACAGCGTCTAAAACTATATCCTTAGTTAAGAATATGGTTTCATAACTATTTCCTGTTTCCCAAGTCCATTCTAAATATGTAGTAACACGAACCAGGAGTTTAGTGCAGTATCCCTTCATCCGACCAATAAATAAATGGAAGGCACAGATGGAGGAAGGGACTTACTTAAGGTCACAGAGCTTGTTAGTGTCAAAGACAAAAATAGGACAGCGATTTCCTGGTTTCTACTAGTTCATTCAGGACATGTCTCTTCCAGGAATTGCTACTGACACTTTTGCCCAAGGGCGTTTATTAAATAGTGTGTTCTATATGGAGCAGGTATGGGCTTTATTTCACAAACTTGGCATGAAAGAAATGCCACATGATTTTTCTTTAAAAAAATTAATTCTGCTGAGGAGTCTCCAGTTCACTGGGGGAGTGAAGAAATTGACTAATTCAGTTATTAGTGAATAGGGCCTGTCCTGGAAGCAGCATCACCTACCTTGTGTGGTGGAAGGGACCAAGGTGTGGAAGTGGAGCAGCTTTAAGAAAGGCTCTGGTTTACGGTTGCCACCGGCACACTGACCTCCTCACCACACTCCAGGGCCTCTGCAGGCCAGCAGAGGGTGTAGCCTCTGCAAGGATGGGGTCAGCAGCCTCTCCCTCCCCAAATTCTGCCTTCACCCCTGCAACCCTGGGAGGGAAGAGAGTAGGGCTTGGGATCCCCACACCATTCCTCTCTTAAGTCTGGAAGGACAGCTCCAGCCCACTTTTCCCTCCCTGCACCCAATTCTCCTTCTGTGCCCCCGCCTCTCTTGCAGCCTCCTTTCCTGGTTAGCGTAATCTTCTCTAAAGCAAGGCCAGAATGTAAGAGAGAAGTGCTTTGAGGAACTCCCACTTTGAGTCCTATCAAGCAATCCTGAGACAAGGAAACCCAAATGCCTAACAATAGAATTCTAAATTAATATCTCAATCAATTATTCTGCCACTTAGCTATGCCACCTTAACCATGCAGAATTCAAATTCAAATCCTTTTACAATGAAAACAATAACGCATTTGCACGTCTGACCATCCACAGGGCACGTTCATTCAACTCACCCACTCCTTTCATCCTCAAACACTGCAAAGTAGGTCTTTGTCACCCCATTTTACAGATGAGGAGACCAAGGATTCATGAAGTGATGAGGTATTTGTAGCGACTTTTTCCTGGTCCTAAGAAGAGGATGGCAAGCCATGTGTGTTAGATATCCCCTGAACTTAATAAATCCACACTTGATCCCACTCCATGATACCTTTCCTCTTTCACTGCCAAACGGCCTGATGAACTTAGCCGAAGCTACCAGATACAACTTTCAACATCCTTCTGGGTGGATCCTCCTAGTTTTTGTTCACTCAGCTTCAAGGTTAAAAAAACAAGCAAAAAAAAAGACCAAAGATCATAAACAATCTCGCCACTTTTCGTGCCTCCTCAGCATTTGTAAGTTTTGGGGAAAAATCCAGTAAATGATAAAAAGAATTGTTTACATTCTCGAAGGCAATTTGGTTGAGGTCCTTGCACCCTGGTGCCAAGACTTCTGAGACTCTCGGTCTCTATTTGTCCCCGTGCCTGACTTCTGGCCTGATTGGCACCTACAAAAAAGGCTCTGACATTCAGTGGCGCCAACTTCCTCATCTCCCTGGAGAAACAGGCTACAAACCCACGAGAGCATCCAGTGCGTCCAGTCACTCAGCAAACATTCATGGAGAAGCTACTGTGTGCAGGCATTGTTCTAGGCATGGAGGGATACAGTCACAAACCAAACCAAGTCCCTGCCCTAACGGAACTCCTGGGGGGAGGGGATGCACACGACAGACATTAAATAACCACAATAAATAATATTTCAGATGACGATATGTGATATGAGGAAATAATATTTCAGATGATGATACATGGTATGAATAAATAATATTTCAGATGATATGTGGTATGAATAAATAATATTTCAGATGATGGTATGTGGTATGAAGAAAATACAGCAGGGGAAGGGGATGGTCTACGGAAAAACAGCCTTTCCAGGAGTGCTTAGGACAATGGCTGCAAAAATTCACGCACTGCTAAAGCCACTTCATCTCCCTTTACCAGTTTTGCAAGCAGGCAGGAAATATGAAATTGTCGGCATAAGTGTGCCCTGAAAGATGTCAAAGGCTGGCTCCATCCTCAAAAGCACTGCAACACTGAGGTCGCCTGGCCCGGGGCAGGCGAGCGTGGGGGATGCAGATCTGGATGGGTAGTCGGCAGCCCTGACCTTTGTTTCCCGATCTGCCACCCAGTCTCAGTATGCCCTTCCCCACATCCCTTCACCTCGCTGGATCCTCTGTACAATGGAATATAGCAGGTTGAGAGTTTCCTCTTTCCAGCCATCATTTTCTCCTAGCGCCATATTCTCTCAGACTTTTATTCCACGTAGTCACTTTATTTTGGGCTTAAGTAGGTTAATTTAGAAAAATGTCCCAAAGGGAGGGTTGATAGACTTTAGGAGTTCGAGGTGGAGATTGTTCCACCACATACCAGTCTGGGCAACAGAGCAAGAGCCTCCTTCAGAAAAAAAAAAAGAAGAAGAAGAAGAGAAAAAAACAACCTAAAGAGTGGCTCGCAGACCTGGTCAAAGATCTGTCTCAGGAAGAAATGATGATTCCTTCTCCAGCAGAAAATGAGAGTAGCCATCTAGAAATCAGAGCTAAACCTTTGCACACACTTTATCTGAGAGAGAAAATTTGAAAATATAACCAAGAGAATTTTGGAAAAGAACAATAAAGGGAATCTTGTTTACTTACTTACAGCTTACTATACAGCTATAGGAAGCTGCTTATCATTTTGAATCATATTCGTGTATTGGTGTGGGAAGAGGCAAATAGGTCATTGCATTGAAGTGCTTCCATGACAGCTGGTAAACAGCTACTGCCCTGAACTCTCACAGTGCGTTCTGCTGACCCAGCCACCTTGGTCTCTCCCTTGGGACCCCTGACTCCTCACCCTCCAGCTATTGAAGACTAACACCTGGGAGCTGGGCGCAGTGGCTCACACCTGTAATCCCAGCACTTTGGGAAGCCGAAGCGGGTGGATCACAAGGTTAGGAGATCGAGACCATCCTGGCTAACATGGTGAAACCCCATCTCTACTGAAAATACAAAAAATTAGCCAGGTGTGGTGGCGGGCACCTGTAGTCCCAGCTGCTCGGGAGGCTGAGGCAGGAGAATGGTGTGAACCCAGGAGGCGGAGCTTGCAGTGAGCTGACATCGTGCCACTGCGCTCCAGCCTGGGCAACAGAGTGAGACTCCGTCTCAAAAAAAAGAAAAAAAAGACCACCATCTGGCTCAGCAGGGACCCCCTGGACCCTACTTCAGCACCTCAGGCTGATGGCTAACCCTGCACTGACCTGCAGACACTGCTCAGTCTGTGTGTTATTTCACTGCTGAGCACCCTCAGACTCTCTTAGTGGTGGTTTGTCCTTTGAGAGTATGATTTGGCAGTTTCTATGAAAATAAAACTATGCATACCCTTCAGCCCAGCAATTCCACTTCCCATCAGTTTTTCTACAAATATTTCCATATGCAAAAAAGCTGTACAACAATTTTTATCGCAGTAGTTTAATAACAAAAAAGGAAGCAACAACAGAAACAAGCTTAGAGTCCAACAATGAAGGCCGGTCAAATAATAGTCTATCCACCGAAGGCTGCACGGCCACTTCAGCGAGGCTCCCCATGCCATCCTTCAGTGACCCACCAATTCACTGGCTTAGTTAGTGGAGAAGCCCAGAAGAGAGAGGGTCTCGGGTTCTGTTCCGTCAGTCCTCTGCTGCATTGGTTATTCTCTTAGCTCTCCTCTTCTCTGTGTGTCACCTTCATCCTTTGTTGGCCTCTCTCATCTATGGTGGTTCCAGGCCTGTCATCAGCACATAGCACAGCTCAGAGTGAGCCGGAGAGATCTTCTCTGCTACAGTTACATCCTGGGCTGCAGTGGGATTGGAGCTGTCCTGAGCTCATTGCTGAGGTTTACACCTACCAGGGCCTGCCCCTAGAGCTGCTGACGAGGTCAATCCCACCCAGATTCCAAGGCTGCTCCCCAAGGGGAAAGGGGCAGAGTGGATGGGTGTGGGTTGGGGACGGGGGAGCCACCCAGTTTGGCTTGCCGGTTTGGTGACCATGTTCTAGAAAGCTGCCCTAAACTCACTGAGGGAAAAGGATGGATGGGGAACAAGAGTGGATGGAAACAGGTAGACAAGTTAGGAGGCGGTTGCTATGGTGCTGACCAGAAAGGGAGAAGGGCAGAGAGTCACAAGGTGCGATCGGCAGGGCTTAGGGCTGGATCACCAACTAAACTGCATTGGGAGGACGGAGAGAGGTTTCAACAAAGCCAAGACCAGGGTGCAAAATTTAAGGGAATGTCGAAAAACTCAGTAATCAAGATACAGAATACTTCAATGCAATATTTTTTACAATAAAAATGAATCCAAACATTTATGATGTATGAAATATTAAAAATCCACATAAAGACAGATTCTATGACTAGGCGTTTTCCTTTTTGGCCTCGGTCTCCAAAGTGGCTCGGCACGGCACTCACTGGAGGATGACCCCCGGTTACAAAATTGTGGTGCTTAAAAAAAGTTACTGGAATAAAGAATTGGTTTGAGGTAGAAGTTGGTGGGCTTTATTTTAGCTGTTACAGGTATGTTCAGGCCTCTTAAACTGCAGCTGAGATCCATTTAGCGTAGGAATAAAAAACAGTTCCTGAGATTGTGTGATCCGAGAGGGAAAAGAGAATTTTAGCTCAACACTGAGACCACCTAATTCGCTGTTTTCTCAAAATGCACGGTAACCGTCTCTTAGCTTCCCCACATCAGATGGAATGTGGCAGGAGGGAATTCCAGGAAAGAGCCCACTGCATAAGCAATGTAAGTCATGGATGACACCATCCCAGATCTCCAGCCAGCTGCCTGTGACAGTCATATAATCACACTCTTGTATTCATTAATTCACCAATTGCCCCTCCTCCTTCCACTCTTCCTTCCTCCTCCTCCCCCTGCTCTTCCTCTTCCTCCTGCTCCCCCTTCTCTTCCTCGTCCTCCTCCCATGCGTCAGGATGTGGAGTTAAGAAATGATGATGATGATATTGGCGAGAAGGTGGAGAACAACAACATGCAGGATGAGAAAAAACAAAAATGCTGAGAAGAAAGGAAAGAAAAGTAAAACAAAGAAGAGAAAAAAGAGAAGGGAAGAAGAGAAGAAACAGGAAACACTACTAAGTAGGGTCATTGGTTTTTAAAATTATGAGCGAACTATTTTATGTGAATTTTAGAGTTGAAAACTGTTCTCCTCTCCCACTGCAGACTACGGTGGCAAACCTGAAGAATGACCACAGATTGAGCAACAACTGTTTTCTTTCTTTTTTGTTTGTTTGTTCGTTTGAGACAGAGTCTCGCTCTGTCGCCCAGGCTGAAGTGCAGTGGCGTGATCTCAGCTCACTGCAACCTCCGCCTCCTGGGTTCAAGCGATTCTCCTGCCTCAGCCTCCCAAGTAGCTGGGACTACAGGCGTGCACCACTACGCCTGGCTAATTTTTGTATTTTTAGTAGAGGCGATGTTTCACTATGTTGGCCAGGCTGGTCTCAAACTCCTGAACTCAAGTGATCCGCCCGCCTTGGCCTCCCAAAGTGCTGAGATTACAGGTATGAGCCACTGCACCCGGCCTGTTTTCTTTCTTTTTTAGAGAGGAAAGAGGCATAAGTCTAAGGCTTATATAGCTGCCCTTGGCTGATGCTCGCAACAGGCACGCTAGCTAGAGCAGCAGGAGCTGTTTCCTGTGCAGAGCTGGCGTTTGCATCGAGCCCCACAGCTCCACAGCTTGGCTCTATAGATGCTCATTAAGTTCCAGGGAATAAAAGTATTATAAAGACCAGTGGCTAGAGGAAATAGCTGCTATCTTTTCTTTAAAAGAAAGAAGAAAAAGTCCACCCGTAATGATATCATTGCTACCTTGAATCTCAAATTTAGCTATAACAATGGGTCTTAGACAAAAGACATGGCCTGGAGGACTGAGCCAGATGGAGCAAGTTGGGCAAGGAACAGAGTTTCTTCCAAGTGAGGCTACTGAACTGCGAATGTGGTCACCAGAAGAGGCAACCTCCCTGCAAATTCAAAGCGTGCTGGCATTTGAATGAACATCACCAGGGACCACTCCTGGGCCCTGGAGTCTCAATCACTGTGATCAGCAGCCCCTGAGGAGGAACTGTTTTCACCCAGCGGCTAGGAATTGTCCCAGTCCCTCAGTGGGCCAAAGAGGAGGCCTTTTCAGGGGAAAGCCAGTGCATTTGTGTCTGTGCCTTGTCTTGTAAAGAATCATTTCAAGTTGAAATTATTTCTATTTAAAACAATAAAATCCCACTGGTATACTTTTGATGGCACAAGTTTGCACTGACTAGCCTTGAATCTGGAGTCAGGAGGCCCCTTCCACTAATTTATTGGATGACCTTGGGCAGATTACATCCTCTCTCTGGAACTCAGTTTTCACATCTATAAATTAGGGATAATATAGATAGTAGAATGTAGACCCCCTTTGGTTCCCAGATATAGATGCATCAATGTGCTATAAGAGATTTTCACCAAGCAGGAGAAGGAGGTGGGGACAGTTAAGTACATTTCCTGGGTCAACCCCCAGATTCTGAGTCCATAGGTCCAGGAAACTCCGGGCGTCTGCTGGCAACCAGCTGTTAAGTAATGTTCAGTAATTCCTGGACTGAAATGGCCTCTGCAGCCCCTTCTGGCCCAGGAAAGCCGGGAACAACCACTAAAAAAGATAACTATAAATTACATCAAAGTCATTTGGGGATAGAACTTTCTTTTAAATGGCGTGTGAAAGGAGGGCAGCACGGCTCACAGATTTCAGAAAGATTTCAAAAAGTACCACTCCTGATAGGAAATGCAATCTACATAAATAAACGAAAGGAAAAAGGCCTTTTTTTTTCCCCTTTAATTTCCCCTCAACTTTAACACCTTGTTTCTGCAGGAAGGGTAGCAGGAGTAGAGAGTGAGGGAAGTCTATCTCCCTGACGATTCCCTAAAGTGACTGATTGTAGAGGTCACAATAGTCCCTGTTTGGGCCTGTTACAGTTTGCTAAGCTCCACTAAGCTTAGGCATTAGGAGATCCTTCATTGGAACATTTGTGTTGAAGGGAGGAGGAGCAGGAGGAGGGGAGGAAGAAGCTGCCACTGCTTTGTTTTTAGCTCTAGAGCTGCCCGAGGCCTGGTCTCAATCCTGGGACGAGGTTCTGTTTGTCTTCCTTTTCTATTCAAGTTGCTGCTGTTCCAGGCGTTCTCTGCCCCATTGCTCAGTGTTTGTTTATGGCAGCGAAGTAGAAAATTGTAATGTCTGTAATTGTTATTGGTTTGCTGATTGTGTGACCACCTGGTTTGCTGGATTCCGGACAAAGGCAGTAAATCCTCCTTTAAGGCTAAAGCTGTGTACTTTAGGAGGAGGAAGAGGAGAAGGGGAAGTTTGGAGGTCTTTTGTTTGTGTTTGTGCATTGTTTTGTAAAGAATCATTTCAAGTTGAAATTATTTTAATTGAAACAATAAAACCCTGCTAGTACATTTTTGATGGCACAAGTTTGCACTAGAAGGAGGCCTTCTTTTTTTGGCAATGAAATGCCCTGAAACTGAGGAATTCCTCAATAAACAACTTCATACTTGATCTGCTGTGTATGAAGTTGGATGTGCAGTTTCCAGATGTTTTCCAAAAGGCTCTGTGCTCTGAGGTGCACAGACTGCTTCGAGACATCCCTCTGGTCTGCAGAGATCCCACAGCTGTTTTAGTAAAAGAATTACTTTCTTTTAATTTCATAAAATGCCACATTCAACACGCACCTTTCATCCAGAGAGACCCTAAGATGTTCAAAGGATTCAGAATTACCGACCCATCCCCTACCCTCTGGAGTCACACACAGAAAATATTTAACATCTGTCCTGCTATACCACCCAAAGGTTTTAAATTGAAGGAAGATGTGTTTCTTGCACTAAATTACCAGAGGAATTTTCAAAGTAGAGCTCAGTTACCTGGGTTGGTCAGGACGTCCCTGCAGGAAGACCCTTCTTTTTCTCAAAGCGCTGAGGCACCATGAATGAGCACCAGCCCTTCCCCTGCCTCTTGCCCCAGAGACGGTACTACAAGCAATACCGGTCTCTAGCACTCCGCTGGCTCTGATGTGGTTAATAATAATAATATTGGCCAGGCACAGTGGCTCATGCTGTAATCCCAGCACTTGGGGAGGCCGAAGCGGGCAGATCATCTGAGGTTAGGAGTTCGAGACCAGCCTGGCCAATATGGTGAAACCCCATCTCTATTAATAATACAAAAATTAGCTGGGCCTGGCGGTGCATGCCTATAATCCCAGCTATTCGGGAGGCTGAGGCAGGAGAATCTCCTGAACTCGGGAGGTGGAGGTTGCAGTGAGCCGAGATCGTGCCATTGTATTCCAGCCTGGTGACAATAGTGAAACTCTATCTCCAGATTTAAAATAATAATAATAATAACAATATTATTATTAGTATTACAGTTGGCTCCACTGAGTGCTTACAATCTACCAGACCTTGAGTCCAATGCTTAATGTACATAGTTTCATTTAATCCTAATAAAATAGCAACTTTATTGGGTGAATATTGTTACTATCCTGATTTTATAGAAGGAAAAAAAACTTACGAGGCTCAGAGAGTTAGTTCAGCTGTTGAGTCAAAGATCACGAAGCCGGGAAGTTAGAATTTAAACCCCGTTTTGTCTGCCATGCATCCATGCTATTTGTCACTATGACCCACTCATCCTGATGCTACAAGGTGCTGAGGTATGTCCCCCGATATAGTGCATCTTACCAAGAACCTGTTATGTACCAAGCTGTGGGTTAGGATCAGAAGTGGGGAGGAGGCTGGGCGCAGTGGCTCATGCCTGTAATCCCAGCACTTTGAGAGGCCGAGGCAGGTGGATCACCTGAGGTCAGGAGTTCAAGACCGGCCTGGACCAAATGGTGAAATCCCATTTCTATTAAAAATACAGAAATTAGCCAGGCATGGTGGTGGGCAGCGGTGAGCCGAGATCACACCACAGCACTCTGGCCTGGGCAACAACAGCGAAACTCTGTCTCAAAAAAAAAAAAAGCGTGTAAGAGAATAATGAAGAATAACCAATCCTACCCTTACAGAGCTCACTAACCAGGTGATCCGTTGCCCCAGTGTGCCTCAGACTGTCCCAGCTTCAGTATGCAGAGTCCTGTATCCTACATATGGGAGGTAGAATTCTAGGATGACTCTCCAAATTCCCTACTGCACATACACCTTCTCCGGTTATTGAATCAAACCTTACATCTAGGTGTTATTATGAAGGAGTTTGCAGATGTAACTAAGCTGACTTTAAGATAGGGAGATTAGCTCGGTGGGTCTCACTTTGTCAGATGAGTCTTTTAAACCTGAGTCTTGAGGTCAGAGACATAAGCAGAGAGATTTGAAGTCTGATTCCGCACGGCTTTGAAAATGAGGGGGTCACACAGTCCAGAATGTGGCTGACCTCCTCCAGTCCTCACTGTACCCTGGTCCTAGTTTGCCCTTCTCAGACATGAGGAAACTGAGGCATGGAAGGTTCAGCTTTGGGTCCAAGGTCATATAGCCAGTGTGGAACAGCACTGAGACTTGTGGTCAGACCTTGGAGCCACAAGTCCATGGGAGGCCCCTGCAAACAGGTGGAGCTGGGAGTGACCTCCAGCTGACAGTTGGTAAGGAGATGGGGGCCTCTGCCATATAGTGCAAGAAACTGCATCCTGCCACCACCTGCGTGAGCCTGGAAACAGATTTACTCAGCCTGGCAGACACCAGAATTTCAGCTCTTTTGAGACCCCAAACAGAAAGCCCAACCATGCCTTGCTTGGACTTCTGACTGACCTATAGAACTGTAAGCCAGTATGGGTGTTGATCTAAGCTGTCAAGTTTGTTATGCAGCAATAGAAATGTAATACACTAAGAAACCCTTCAGCCCCGGGCAGCCTGGAACAGTGGGTCACCCCAGATGAGCACAGACCATGTGACCCTTGTGTGTCATGGGAGGCGCCTCGAGGGTGGGATAAGACAGGAGGGAAAGGGCTGAAGGCACTTTAGAAGGAGGACACCAAATAAGCAAAGACAGAGAGACAAGAATACGCAGGGACGTCCACCGAGCTGCCAGTAAGGTGCCAACTGAGAGGGGTAAGTGCATAGGGACAGAGGCCTTGCACCTTTAGCATTTGCAAAGGGTCTGTTCTGGGGTCATGGAGATGGCAATGACATTAGCAGCCTGTGATTGCAGGTTTTTTTGTTTCTGTCATTCTGGCATAGATCCAGTCCAACCTCTTCCAGGAACTCTGAACTCCCTGAAGGCAGGATTGTGGCTTACCCAGCTGTGCAGCCCCAGCACCTAGCACAGCGTCTGGGGCGGCATCGTGTCACACTCAGGAAGTGCTCAGTCGAGACATGGATGAATGACCTATTGTGGACCAAATAATACCACTTTGGGACAAACGTGTGGCTGTGATGTCCCAGGGAATGCTAAGAGGTTGAAGGACTGACCTACCATGCTGCCCCCACCCCACCTCCCTCGGGATCTGACCCTCCTCCGCCTGTGTGCAGGGGCCTCCCACGGACTTGTGGCTCCAAGGTCTGACCACCAATCTCAGTGCTGTTCCGCACTGGCTATATGACCTTGGACCCCAAGCTGAACCTTCCGTGCCTCAGTTTCCTCATGTCTAAGAAGGGCATAATAGGACCAGGGTACTGTAAGGACTGGATGAGTCAATACGACATGTCAAGTTCTTAGAATGCAGCCTGGCAAGGGGTGAATTTCAATGTTTAGTTGTTATTATTAATTTTTATTTTATTTATATATTTATTTATTTATTTTTGAGACAGAGTTTCACTCTTGTTGCTCAGGCTGGAGTGCAATGGTGCAATCTCGGCCCACTGCAACCTCCACCTCCTGGGTTCATGCAATTCTCCTTCCTCAACTTCCTGAGTAGCTGGGACTACAGGCATGCACCACCACATCCCACTAATTTTAGTACTTTTAGTAGAGATGGGGTTTCACCATGTCAGTCAAGCTGCTCTTGAACTCCTAACCTCAGGTGATCCACCAGCCTCAGCCTCCCAAAGTGCTGGGATTACACGCATGAGCCACCACGCCCAGCCTGATTTTTATTTTAAATAGTAATGATGGGTCTCCTTCGACCAGAACTTTAGTTGGGCACCTCTGGGTCCTCTGCTTGATTAGGTCCTACCTTGGCTTCCTTCCCTGTCCTTATGGAAGCCAGTTTGAGCAGTAATCCTGCCAAGTCAGTTTAGCAAAAATCTCCCACTTTTGCTATCTTGTCACCCTGGCCTGCCTTCAGCAAGAATCCTATTAAGTCAGGTCAGCCAGAAACCTCTTATCTGTGATATTTCCTCCTAGTAATTTCCCATCCACTGACCCCCACACTGCTTCTTGGTTCGAAGTCGCCACCTGTCCTCGTTAGAGTTGGAGTTGAGTCCAACCTCTCTCCTCCACTGCAAGACCCCATTGCCACAGTCCCCACACCCCTTGTCTCCACGGCTCCCCTTGGAGAAAGTCAGCCTGAGCATCCTGAACAAATGCTTGGATACGTTTCTTTCTTTAACAATAGTAATGACATATTTGCTGGCAAATTTCAGATGGAGACCCTTCCTGCACCCTGCCCCAGCCCAAGGGCATTTTCATTTTACTCAAAGATTCTTGAAACCAAAAAAAACTTTTAAAGCCCAATAGGTAGACTGCCCAGTGGAGGTGGGTTCGCCCAGTGGAGGTGAGTGAGCCTGGCCCTCTAGCTGGATGCGCCTCAAAACACACCAGCCTTGCTGCACCTGGAGTTTGTGAGAACTGCAGAATCTCAGTCCTCTTCCAGGCAGCCTGAGTCAGAATCTGTATGTCCACAGGGCCCCGCGGGAAAGGCACCAGTTTAGACAAATTCCTATCAGCCCCGCATCTGGGCAACGCGGCATCTCTCTGACCTTTACTTACGATTTGCTTTAAAAGTTAAGTGTTTAAGCACATAGGCGCGCCAGACCAGAGAACTCTCAGTTAGCAAGATACAACCTCACTTCCAGGGACAGCTGGCTCTCTACATGTTTGAACAAACTGGCATTATCCAAGAGCTCTAATGGTCTGAAGTCAGGCTTAAAACTCAGCAAAAATAAACTTTCCAGGAAAGTTTTGGCACACCCAGTTTCCAAACCCATCATCTCAGGAATGTTATCCAAGCAGTGGCCTCTTTCCCCACATCTAACTCTATTTCCAGTTGGGACAGTTCTTTCTCTGGCCTTGAACTGACAAAACACACACAAATGAGAGAAAACAGGGAGGCCAAGTTTAGTGCGGAGCTTTAGATAAGTCTCCGGGAAAGTCCATAATCTCATTTTGGCACTATTAGTGTTCGGCTTCTTAATGCAAATATTATTTTAAAAGAATGTCTTAAATCTGAGGGACATGTGCTCTTGGTCACTGGGATTCGAAGAGGTACGCTTGTGAGTGCGAGAAGTAGAAACCACCGTCTGTCCTTATGTGGCTGGTGATGCCGTGTTCTCTGTTGTCTCACTTCTGAAGTGAGCGGAACACCTAAATCTTCCTTGAGGATGAAAACTCAAATTGGCCACATTCGTTGAACCTGTTTACAAATCCTTCTGAATGGACTGATGTGTGATAGCCACTCTAGGAATATGAGAAGGCACCATTCCTTCATTCAGGAAACTCCCAGCCTAGAAGGGACATCTTCTGTTTGATTTATTATTATTATTTTAAGACAGCGTCTCCTTCTGTTGCCCAGGCTGGAGTATAGTGGCGCTATCTCGGCTCACTGCAACGTCTGCCTCCTGGACCCAAACGATCCTCCTGCCTCAGCCTCCTGAGTAGCTGTGATTACAGGCATGCACCACCACACCTGGTTAATTTTTATATTTTTAGTAGAGACAGGGTTTTGCCATGTTGCCCAGGCTGGTGTCAAACTCCTGAGCTCAAGCAATCTGCCTGCCTCAGCTTCCCAAAGTGCTAGGATTACAGACGTGAGCCACCACTCCTGGCCTCTGTTTGCCTCTTTAGATGCACATCTCCAGATGTTTGTAACATATCCGTCAGGGTCTATCCTAGAAACCTATTGCTCCATAACAAATCACTCCAATTTCAGCGGTTTAAAATAACAACAATCATGTTAGTATCTTTCATAGTATCTGTGGAAGAGGATTTTAAGAAAGGCTCAGCTGGTAATTCTGGCTCTGGTCTCTCCTGTGGTCACAGTCAGATAGAGACGCTGAAGCAGCTGAGCCTCCTAGGAATCCCTCTCTTCACGTGGTCACTCCACAGGGGCTCACTGAGCTTTCTCAGAGTATGGCAGTCTCAAGACCACTGTTTACATGATAGTTCACTCTTCACCGTTTATGACTAGCTCAGAAGTCACAATGTCCGAACTTTTCTTATTTTATTTATTTATTTATTTATTTATTTATTGAGACAGAGTCTGTCGCCCAGGCTGGAGTGCAGTGGCACGATCTCGGCTCACTGCAGCCTCTGCCTCCTGGGTTCAAGCGATCCTCTCACCTCAGCCTCCGGAGTAGCTGGGACTACAGGTGCACGCCACCACGCCTGGCTAATTTTTTTATTTTTAGTAGAGACGGGGTTTCACCATGTTGGCTATGGCTGATCTCAAACTCCTGAGTGCAAGTGATCCACCTGCCTCAGTCTCCCCAAGTGTTGGGATTACAAGCGTAAGTCACCGTGCCCAGCCATCACTTCCCCTTGAGGGCGAATTGTCCCAGTCACACTGTAAGAAGAGCTATAGGATGGGGAATATTGTAACCATAATTGGCAAATATAGTCTGCAATAGGTTTCCAGCAGAAAACAGAAGTCACAACCGAATTAGGCTATTTCAAGGAGGGGTTAATGAAAGCACTAATTATAAAGATATAAGCAGGGTGGAGAGAAACAAGAGATACAGTTTCTGATATGGTTTGGATTTGTGTCTCTGCGCAAATCTCATGTCAAACTGAAATCCCCCATGTTGGCGTGGGGCCTGGTGGGAGGTGCTTGGCTCATGGGGGCAGATTTCCCCCTTGTTGTTCTCATGATAGTGAGTGAGTTCTCATGACATCTGGTTGTTTGCAAGTGTGTGGCACCTCCCCGCTCCTCTCTCTTCCTCCTGCTCCAGCCATGTAGGATGTATCTGCTTCCCCTTGGCCTTCTGCCATGATTGTAAGTTTCCTGAGGCCTCCCCAGCCGTGCTTCCTGAACAGCCTGTGGAACTGTGAGTTGATTAAACTTCTTGTCTTTATAAACTACCCAATCTCAAGTAGTTCTTTATAGCAATGCAAGAATGGACTGATACAGTATCCCAAGGCTGCTGATAACATAGAAATTGTTACCACCTCCATTTGGAAGGAACAAGATAAGGTTACAGGAACTCTGAAGGAGAGAAGAGTTCGGGGACAGCTCGCTTGAGAGGAGCAGTCAGAGGGGACTACCCAGCAAGGAGGCAGCCAGGGAATAAAGGCCCCGAACTCACTCCCACCCCCGTCTCCTGCCAGGGCTTCTCATCGGCTGAACCCAACAGGAGGCCCAAAGCCTAAAGCCCACACTGATAAGACTCTGGGGAAGAGAGCAGAGTGGAGAGTGGAGAGGACATTTAGAGAAGTAAACAGGAAATACACAGCATAAGAAATGTCTACAATGTAATGCCAATAGATGACAAAGTGTATTTCTGCCAGAGGGAGATTTTAAACTATTTTCGTGCAAAGTCCCGGAAGTATAAACATGACGTGGGAGAGAAGTTCACATCACCAGGAGTCTTCTGGATGTCTGGTATCCGCTTTATCTTGGGGCTTGAGAGGAGACTCCACAGTAGAGTCGTTGGCTCTTGGAAAGGAAGTTGTCCACTTGAGCAATGCAGACAGAGACGACTCAGCCTTTGGGCACTGACAGGAGTTGTTCCTCATGGCGATGGTCCAACAGGAAGGGTGGTTGCTGTGGTTCCTGGACACCAGTGATGGGGTGGTGGCATGGAGACTTGCTGGGAGGGATCCTGGGGGGCTTGTGGGCACCACTCTGGCTTCCAGTGCCAGCCAGTGCCCAGCAGAGCAAAGCCTGCCTGATTCCTGGAGGCTGATTCTTCTTCTGTCTGAGTGGTCCCTCCAGGCCTGGTTCTCGCATCCTGAACCCACAAGCCTCTCTCCCTCCTCATATTCCCTCCAACTCTCCTTCCCTCCAGCCTGGTTAATCCTTATCTTATCTGGGCTAAGAAGGCCTGGTTTTCAATCTATTCTTCCAAATCCATTATTTATTGTAGAACATGTGAACTCAGAAGTCCAGGTTCTTGTGAGTCCACATCCTTGACTTCTGCAACTCAAACGCCAAGACCTGGTGTGCTTGTTCTCTGCATTCTGCACAGGTGTGCCTTCCTCGAGGTATGTTGTGTGGAATTTGGCCCTAGCAGTTTTGGGGGTTGGAGAAGATCACAAAGCATGTGGTGGGGTGGGTGGAAGGGTGTCCCAGAGGAAAAGTATCATCTATCTCCACTCAAACAAAGAGGTGTAAGAACACAAAAGATCACTTATGGAGTGTCCAAGAAAGATTTCATCTGATGCTTTGAAAAATCAATAGGCTTTCAACAAAAAGAGATGAAAGAAGCATTCTGAACAGACAGAAGATAATGAACAGGAAAATTAAAGCATATTCAAGAAAAGATGTAGTTTCATTTGTAAGGCGTATGGGAGTATTTGCATGTAGAGGAAAATAATTCTAGAAGAAGTCAGGTCATGAAGGACCTAGACAGAGAGCTTTCTTTATGCATTTAAGAAGCCACAGAGGCTTGGCGCAGTGACTCATGCCTGTAATCCTGCACTTTGGGAGGCAGAGGAGGGCGGATCACGAGGTCAGGAGATGGAGACCATCCTGGCTAACGTGGTGCAACCCTGTCTCTACTAAAAATACAAAAATCAGCTGGGCATGGTGGTGGGCTCCTGTAGTCCCAGCTACTTAGAAGGCAAGCCGGAGAATCGTTTGAACTCGGGAGGCAGAGGTTGCAGTGAGCCGAGATTGAGCCACTGCACTTCAGCCTGGGTGACAGAGCAAGACTGTCTCAAAAAAAAAAAAAAAAAATGAAGCCACAGACCGCTGAGCACTGAAGGTTGCTGGCAGGGTATTCAGGCCTGAGCAGCACGTTAGAAAAATGAATGCAGGGTACAGGACACAGAGACTATGGTTAGAATGAGGGACATTTATTGAGGCCTGAATGAGGAGTCTCCTGCTGCTGGCTTCTCTCACTGTCTGGCCTGCAAGTTTGTATGTGCATTTGCAGTCCCTCCCTAACTCCGAACCTGTGTCTCCAACTCCCTGGAAGGTGTGTCCACTCGCAGGGCCCACAAGCTCCTTAACTCAATGCACCCAAAATGAAACTCTCCAAACACTCTCCTCCGCTGTCCCCATGCTCCCCCCAGACATCTCACCTTCTTGGACTTCCCCTCACCCACTTCCTCCTTCGCAACCTCATGGCCTCCTTCCTCTCTCCACATTCATCATAGCCAGATCCTTTAGAGTCTCCCTTGCATTTTTTCTTTTTCTACTAGACCCATCTCCTTTTTAAGTCCTCTCTGGAGCCCCCCAAGGTCAAGGCCTCAGCAGCTTACTCTCCGACATTTGCCGCAGCCCGGTAATTGGTCTGCCTACTGCTAAACTCTCTCTGCTGCCCCCCCGTTCTCCATAGTTCAACCACGATCTTTTCTAAACACGAAATCTCATCACGCTATTTCCCCCTTTAAAGACTTTTCTGCCCATTTCATGGTCTACAGCACCAAGAAGAACCTCTTTCGTTGACATTTAAAGCTTTCATAAGCTGACACCAGCCACTCTTCCAGTTTTGTCCATTTGCTCCTCCTGGTGACATTGTGGCAGAAATAGAGGGGATCTTGGCTGTCAGCATTTAGCTGCCACACCCTTCCAGGAAGCAGCCACTGATGGGATTAGGCCCCAGTTGTTTACACTAGAGAGAAAGGGCCTTAAGATAGAAGGACATCCTGGATGTGTCTGTTCAGGACAGAGGTGGGGGGAAAGGGAGGATGAGAATGTCTCAGTTAATTCTTCAAAAATTCTGTCTGCCACCCAGTCAAATAAAGGCACCTATGCTACCAAAGAAATGTTTGAATGTTATATGTTTAAAGACTGAAAAAGGGCCTTCAAAAGAAACAACAGATTTGGATAATATCTTATTCTCCAAGAGGCTGCCCTGGTGAGTGCTCAGGCTGGGGCCTTTACAGGTTCCTCTGTGACACGAAGTGGAGATTCCCAATTCTTCCTCTTGCAAGATGCAAAAAGCTTCAAGGAGAGCTTGGGAGGACGGCTGAGCGGAACCAGTGGGCCAGTGGAATTGGTGGATCATAACTAATTAAACTGTTTTCTTCTCTGACCCCTGGCTCTGTTAAACATAGATGATCTTAGTGAAGTCAGTTTTGGTTGACTTGATGGTGTCCTGTCAGCAACAGCAGCACTGGAGTCAGGAGGCCTGGGTTCTAATTCCAGGTGTGTCTCTAACTAGCTCCATGACCTTGGGTAGTCCTGGCCTTTCTCTCAGCCTCTGCTTCCCTATTTACCTAACAAGAGGACTGCACTCATGTGCACAGGCCCCTAAATACTCAATTCTATATTTCTTCAATTTCATACCAATACGAATAGTTCCCCTCTTCTATTTACCTACCTCTGAATTTTACTTTTTGAATGACTTCAGTCCTCCTCTTTATTTTTCCTCTTCGTTCTATCTGCTCAGCCAAGCAAGGCAGAGCACTTGTCCAGCCATTTTCCAGACTCTTGACTTGGGTTTACAGAGTACGTTCTGCCCACTGCATGTGTCCAGGAGTTGAGCCTCCTTGGCTAGGACTCCAGCAGCCAATAGACCTTGGCATCTGTGCTGCCTGGGACCCTCTCCAGGACCAAAAAAAATGAGACTTTCAGAGTCTGATGCATGTGATGTCATCCTGTTACCAAAACCGTAGCATCCTTCAACCATGTTACCTGTTTGGATGGCCCTATGTATGAAATTAATTTTTCAAAAGGGAAAGGAAATTCAAAGATAGTGTAAAGGTGCCCTACAGAAAGCAGTGACCAAACTAAGACCATACCAGTCATCCTGACGGGAAGGAAATCTGAGTCTTTGCAGTCTTGGCCCAGCCTCAACACTTTGTATCCACTTTCGGGATGTTCTTGGATCCCTTGAAGTCAATAAACCTCATCATAAGGGCCTTGAGAGATATATACATACATATGAAACAAAGGTCAGGATTTAACCTCTCAAAGACAAAACATCTGGATGAATGGCTGAGTTTTCCACTTAAGAAATGATGTCTTGGCCTGACACAGTGGCTCACACCTGAAATCCCAGCACTTTGGGAGCCATAGGCGGGTGGATCACAAGGTCAAAAGTTCAAGACCAGCTTGGCCAAGATGGTGAAACCCCATCTCTACTAAAAATACAAAAATTAACCAGGTGTGGTGGCAGGTGCCTGTAATACCAGCTACTCGGGAGGCTGAGGCAGGAGAATCGCTTGAACCCAGGGTGCAGAGGTTGCAGCGAGCCAAGATGGCGCCACTGCACTCCAGCCTGGGTGACAGAGTGAGACTCCATCTCAAAAAAAAAAAAAAAAAAAAGATGTCTCGACTTCACCTTAGCTCAGATGGAATGATGAACTACCCAGTCTCAACTTCCCAGGCACCTTAGGGGTACATGGCAGCCTAGTCTCTATCAACCTGTGAAGTTGCTTATGGTGTTAAAATGTTGCCAGAGATCAAGGATGGCCAGACAAACACCAGTTAAATCTAAAAAGAAGTCAGAAAACTAATACAAGCTTAAAATACCAAGTTCAGCATAGATATGCTTTATATTTTAGGCTTACTTTATTTACCTACCTCACATGACATGGGGAAGAATTCCTGAAGAACGTTTTCCCACTGATTGTTTAAAATCTTTTCCTCTCAATAAAGTCCTTTCTAAGTACGCAAGGTTCCGTTTCATGATCTGGCCCATCCTCTTAATCACCTGCCTTCAGTGTCTCTAATTTATTTATTTGACAGTATTTATTGAGCATCTGCTATGGGTCAGGCACCGGGTTAAGATGGCAGGAAGCCAAACCAGACACGGTCCTGACCTGCGAGGGTTCGTGGTTGACTCAGGAAAAACTACACTGAAAGAATGGCAAATAGTGAGATGTGTGCCAGGAACAGACACGTGGAAAGTAAACTCACTCCTGGAAGAAATCAAGAAAGAGAATGGTTGGGTTTTCTCAATAATCCATAGACTATCAGAGCCAGAAGAGACTTTACAGATTATCTGTTCTAACCCCCTCATTTCATAAATGGAAACAGAGAAGGGAAGAACCACACAGTTTTAAAGCTGGGACCAACACGTCATGAATTCTCTCTCTCTTCTTGGCTGATAAGTTGTTGTATGTCTCTCAAATTGTTTCTGGAGGTAGGTAAAATAGAAATCATAAATATACTACTGAAAGAAATCTATTTTGTTTTCCAACTAAAAATCTACAAGATATACCTCATCAACATTTATTTGAAAAGGTGATTATTCTTTGAAGATTACTATCATAGATTCACTTTCAGTGCCTTGCCTGGATATTTTTAAGTTGTTCCTTATTCCAGCATTCCTATCACTAGTCTCAACTATCACAGTCCTTTATAGAAAACGTCATCATGATTCTTATTGTTTCTCTACATTCACGCAACACCTTGGAGTCTAAGAAGCATTTTCAGATCCATTGCTTCCATTGGGGGAGTCAAGTTGTTGGCTTGATAGCTTTAGAGGGACATGACAAGTAGAAGAAGATTTGGAAAGGAGCTAAGCACGTGGTGACAGTGCTGGGGAACAAGACCTACAAAGCCGGGTGACAGGAGTAGGATGCCTGGGACTGGGATAGGAGTAGGATTGTGGGGCTGGATCACCAGGGGAGTGCTAGGGAATGGATTTCAAGTCCATGAAGTCTAGTGAGCTGAAAGGAAACACATCAATAAACATGTACTGAATAATGCCTGTGTGCAGGGCGCCATGCTAAGTGGATTCGAAGATGAGTGATTAACATACCCCCTTCAAAGAATGTTTTGGATTTCTGTTCAATCTTCTTAAGCCACAGGGAGTGGAAGGCATGAGTGAGCAGAAGCCACTGGGCAGAGAGAAGTGGATATACCAAGCTCCTGCTTGTGGCCTCAGCTTCTCCAGGAGGTTTGGACTTAACCCCCATTAGTGACTCAGGCTAAGGCTCTTATTGGAAGAATGGGTTGCCTCCCTGGGTCTTGCTGGAAGGTGACATGGGTGCATTTAAGCAAAGGCGGAGGGTAATCTGTCATGGAAATGGTAGACCCTGGCCCTTTCCCTTGAACATTTCAGGTTGAGCACTGGGGCAGTGCCTCATTATAAAGCCATTAAGTGGATTCTCATGAGTGAGTTTCTGTTGGCCTTATAGACAATGGGGTTTTAATCATGTTTATCTAGGCTAAGAGAGGCCAAAAGTACCATTTGTGTACTTTTAAAGAATCAGGGCCCCATGGCTGAGTGCTGCTGGGGACGTAGAGGAACAGCTAAGAGAACCCAGAGGATGATCATGGAACTGGGACAGGGAGCACCCAAAACCAGATGAGAGTCCATCAGGAGGGTGACTGAGAAACAGGTTACTAACCACTTTGAAATACATGAATGGTAAGAAGAAATTCCCATAGAACTCTCAAATCAAAATGTAAAGGTAACGCAGGGAGGCGAGAGGACGCAGGAGCTGGAGGAGTAGAGCACTGTTACAAAGCAACCATGAAGATGAAGACTTTGGAATGGAGGCACACATTGGAACTAGTCTCACACAGGCGTTAGACTAGTCGTTGGAACTTCGGATCCACTACAGTGCTTCATCCTTCTGGACAGCAGGTCTCCTTGCTCATTTAAAATAGCCCCTGGCTTTCTCACCAGATTGGCCACAACCTCCCAGCAGACCCCTTGGCCTCCCTGTGCTGGCCCCGCCTACCCTCTCATCCTCCTTTCCCACTGCTCCCACCTCATCTTGCAGATTCCCTCCTCCATAGCCTCTTTCTGGATCTCTCCCACAGATGTCTCGTCCTTCAAGGCTCACCCAACATGCCACCTCCTCCAGGAAGCCTTTCCTAATCCATGCCACCTGATGGTACATGCTCCCTCCAGGAACCTGTGTAGCACATCATGCCTCTTAACGACACTTTCATTTCCTCCTGCATTCTAATAAATTGTGTGCTTGCCTGAGCTCTCACCCCCACCCCTCCTTAGAAAATTTCAAGGGCAGAGACCTGATTCTTTCATTTGTGTATTCACAGTGCCAGGACAGGAACCAGTGTGCCATAGACACTCAATAAACATTAAATTGCATTTCAGCCAATGTATACCTTGGACAAACTTTCTGTGTTCCTTTAGAGGTTATGACCTGCATTCTGGAGTGGGGAGACTCAGGCTCGGACACTTGCCTCTGTCACTAGCCAGGTGATCTAGGGTAACTTAACTCATCTCTGCGCCTAGGTTTTCTCATCTGTAAAATGAGCACAACAGGACCTACCTCCAAAGGACATTGTGGTAGTCTTCATAAAGCCATAAGCAGATTGTCTGGACACACTGTGAACGCTCAGTAGATGTAAGACAGGATTAGCAATGTGCAGTATAAGGGACATAATTTCCTTTCGATTGCCAAGAGTGCAGTGACTCATATGCTCCATTTCTACCTGGCAGTCTTTATCTTCTGTAAAGCACATCTTTGCACAAAGCAGTTTCATTTCATTTCAATGCTGTTAGATATCTGGGAGCCATATACACAGGAATGCTAGTAGGTAGTTTGTTAACTAGGAATCAAATATACCAATCAAAGAGATTTTCCTCAAAGTGATTTCCCAATTCATCCATCCATCAAGCCTGTGCCATTATGAGCTGTGTGAGTCCTCCAAGTCCTGCGAAAACGAAAATGAACAAAACCAAACCCCTGTTCCCATGTTGATCACAGCCTCCCCGGGCAAATATAGCAAAGCCCTAGATAGAAGTATGAAAAGAGGCTGCGAGCGTCCAAAGAGGAGAGTGCCCGCCCCTGTGCACACTGAGGAGAAGCTGGGGAAGTGGGAGCGCCAGCAGGCCTCACGGAAGAGGGGGTGTGCAGCTGGACCCTGCTAGGTGAGTAGGAAGAAGTTTGTCGGAAAGAGGAGGTAGAAGCTTCTCCAAGAACAGGAAGCAGCATGTGCAAAGAGACGGAGTCCTTGAGTCCACATTCGGCAAATGCTGAGGTTGGTGGCCCTAAATGGCACTGAAAATCAATCCACATTCTTCTAATACTGATGTGGATTTTATTTAAAATAGAAAAACTTCCACCAAATTAGTTATGAATCCCAGAAGACGTTATCTTGTTGCTAAAATAAATGTTTTTATCTTATTTCTTCCAAAATGATTTGATGGTTATTTTTCTGAAGCGTATTTCTGATTTCTCTTGAAAACAAGTGCCTTCAGAAAGTCCATTTCAGCTAAGGAGAAACAACTCAAAAGAAGCTCAGGATCACAACTATTTAGCCCATCCAAGGATCGAATTCTTCATATTCTCTAAACTACCCCCAGCACATGGAGTGATTTCAGCTCTTCAAAGTCAGCAAAGAGATAAGTTCATTGAAACTCAAGATGAACAGGCACAGAACTCATTATATCTGGTTTCATTTGCTCCTGCAGTTATTCTCTGAGGACAGTGGACGGTGAATGCAGCCAGAGGTCTCTTTCAGAAGAGCCCAAATGGAGGAGGAAATTTTGTTCATAACTTCGATGGGAGAATGTTTGGCCAAATGCAGTGGCCTGAGGCCGGAAAATGCCAGTTTGTATCTCCAGTGCAGACAGGCAGGGAGGAGGTGCAAGAGATTTAGCAAGATAAAGACTTGGACCCAGAGAAAAAGAAAAACACACACATCCACATGCACACATGCTCCTTGTGGAAAATTAGACTTCACTTCCACCTCTTGAGATGGGAATTGTAATCTTACCTAAATTGCAGTGACGAAGCTACAGTCGTATTACACAAAGCTGTCTCTGTCAGTGAAGGGTGGACTCTTGGGCATGAACTATTTTAACAGCCATTGCATGTCCAGAATTCATGATCTGAGCAGAGTTTTCCTAAAAGAGGCAACTTGGTCTGTTGGGATCAGAACTGTTGCTTGTTTGATTGTTTTCCTTTTGGTCTCAGACCCTGGAGTCTCAGTGTCAGCTGGAGACTGAAAACTGCAGCCTGCAAGGAGAGATGGGGCAGGGGTGACCCTGAGGGCCTCTGAGTCCTGGCTCCAGGTGTCCCGTTTGGTCAGCCCTTCCTGTGTTGGCTATGCAAGCCAATCCATTCTCTGTGATTGCTTGAAATTTGTGGAAAAGAAAGAGAATAAGGCTTTGTCATCATGGTGAGCTCGAATAAAACATTTCTCACTTCTAGACCTCGGGTTTCTCACTTGTTAAGAGGGTGGGAGTAAGAGACTAAGCAAACCCTCAGGTTCTTAAAATTTTCTGATTTAATTGATCTGGGAAAGCGATCTTTTCCACCATTTTGGCTTAGGAATATTTTATGGGGCCCAGGGTGCAGCGGTTCCTTGAGTTCCTCAGTGAAGGACCACAGTGACTTTGTGGTTGGGGTGGCAGTTCACCTGAGCAGCGACGACTGCTGGGTAGAGACTATGGGCTGCTTTTCAGAACCAAAGGCTTCACCTATTTGAAACTTGTATCATGGAGGCATGTTACAGAGGAAAGAGCACAAGACTTAGAATAATTGTCCTAGATTTGAGTCTAGCCACTAAACTAACTCTCTGAGATTGTGGCCAGGGCACACCCGAATTTGGGGGCTCAGTTTACTTGCGGGTGAAGTGAATAGGGGAGACAGACTCCCAGGAGGCTCCATGGTCCTCGCTCCCTGGTGTATCCACCCTTGTGGGATCCCTTCCCTCCAGTGTGGGCAGCACCTGTGACTTGTTTCTAACCAACAGAATATGGCAATGGTGGCGAAGTCCGTGTCATTATATTAATATATTCCAGCAGACCTGAACGCCCATCCTACCAGCTGACTATTGCTGTCAACTGTCTCCCTTGCTGGTTTTGATGGAGTAAGCTGCCATAGAGAGAGGTCCTGGAGAGGAACTGAGGGTGGCCTCTGGCTGAGGGCCCACAAGGAGCTGAGGCCCTCAGGCCAACAACCCTCAAGGAACTGAATTCTGTCAACAACCACATGAGTTTGGAAGCAGAGCCTTCCCCAGTCAAGCTGCAGATGAGACCCCCAGCCCTGACTGACTCCTGGATACAAGCATTGTAAGAGAACCTAAAACAGAGGAATCAATTAAACTGTGCCTGGACTCCCGACCCACAGGAACTGGGAAATAATAAATGTGCTGTTTAAAAGTACTAAGTTTGTGGTAATTTGTTATGCAGCAATAGATAAGTAACACAACAAAACAGTTAGAACCTTCTGTACTTGACATCCTGTGAGCTTGACAATACTCTTCTTATGATATCAGCATTACACATGTAACAAAACCTACTCCATTATGACACACACAAACACATTGTAAACTGTTACTGTGCTGGGTTGAGAATTATTCATCTTTCTAGAACTCCTAGGGTACGTGTTCTGTATTTAAATTCTCATTTAATCAGGACTCATTTCCAGGCTTCTTCCTGCTGATTGTAAACACCACGTTCACACACACAGCTCCACGTTCACACACACAGGTCCACATTCACACACACAGAGCCACACTCACACGAACAGGTCCACATTCACACATACAGATCCACACTCACACATACAGGTCCACGTTCACACACACACAACCACACTCACACACACAGATCCACACTCACACACACACAGGCCCACACACACACACACACACACAGATACACACACACACACATCCACACTCACACACACAGATCCACACTCACACGCACCGCCCCCCACACACACACACAGAGGTCCACGTTCACACACACAGAGCCACACACACACACACAGGCCCACACTCACACACAGATCCACACTCACACAGGTCCACACTCACACACACAGGTCCACACTCACAGACACAGACCCACTCTCACACACACACAGATCCACACTCACACACACAGGTCCACACTCACACATAGGTCCACGTTCACACACAGATCCGCGCTCACACACACAGGTCCACGTACACAGATCCACGCTCACACACAGGTCCACGTACACAGATCCACGCTCACACACAGGTCCACGTTCACACACACAGATCCACACTCACACACACAGGTCCACGTTCACACACACAAGTCCACACTCACACAGGTCCACGTTCACACACACACAGGCCCACACACACACACACACAGATCCACACACACACACACATCCACACTCACACACACAGATCCACACTCACACACACACAGGCCCACACACACACACACAGATCCACACACACACACATCCACACTCACACACACAGATCCACACTCACATGCACCGCCCCCCCCTACACACACAGAGGTCCACGTTCACACACACAGAGCCACACACACACACAGGCCCACACTCACACACAGATCCACACTCACACAGGTCCACACTCACACACACAGGTCCACACTCACAGACACAGATCCACTCTCACACACACACAGATCCACACTCACACACACAGGTCCACACTCACACATAGGTCCACGTTCACACACAGATCCACGCTCACACACACAGGTCCACATACACAGATCCATGCTCACAGGTCCATGTTCACACACACAGATCCACACTCACACACACAGGTCCACGTTCACACACACAAGTCCACACTCACACAGGTCCACGTTCACACACACAGATCCACACTCACACACACAGGCCCACACTCACACACACAAATCCACACTTACACACACAGGTCCACACTCACACACATGGATCCACACTCACAGACACAGATCCACATTCACACACACAGGTCCACGTTCACACACACAAGTCCATACTCACACAGGTCCACGTTCACACACACACAGGTCCACACTCACACACACAGGTTGTCGTTCACACACACAGGTCCTGCATCTCGCTGAATTTAATTAAGGATCACTGAAATGAAATGGCTCCAGCAGGGAAGCGGATGCCTCTGAGACATTCTGAGGACACGAGGCAAGAGACTTGGTGTTATTTGGTACTGTTGGTCCTGATAGGATCAAGCAGAAGAATATGAATGAATGAAGCCTGAGGAAAAATTAGTCTAGCAAGGGGAGCCCGATTTCTGTGCTGAAACATATGGCCACCTACAACCAGCAAAGATATTGGACTTCTTTTTACATACAGAGGTGCCCAGACCAAGTGTAAGGGCCTCAGTGAGCTGCACGCTAACATTTTGTTGCTTTCCAAGTCTGCTTTTCTGGAATCCTGACACCCCCTACAAATAAAATCAACATTGTGAACTGTCTCATTTTAGACATGAAAGGAAAGGACCTAAAGTCTGGCTAGTGTCTGAGGTGGTGACTGTGGAAAGTTCCAGAGTGGTGCCAAGGAAATCTGCTTCAGCCGCATCTCCGTGAGGAAGAGGAAGTCCATGCTTCTGCCCACAGGGGTCTTCCGGGCTACCGGTGAGCTGTCACTTCCCGTTACAGGAGAGTTTGATGGGTGCTGGTGCAGCAGCCGATTTTGGAGTCAGAGTAGGTGAAGACACCCGGGAAATCAGAGCAGGGCTGGGGAGTGAGGAGGGCAGCGCTGGGTGCTTTTGAATGATGAATTCCTGCCCTTAGAGACCAAGCAGGTAGTGTCATTTCCCCCGGGGGATCCCGTCCCCCCAACACCTGCTTTGTCATTAAAGGACATCCCCCTCTGCACAAGAAGAACTTAAAGGACAGGCATGTAAGACGTATTAAATGACAAAATGGCACCTGATAAACAAAGGCAAGGGGGCACACTGGGTTCATGGAGCCGGGGGGATTTGGGTAAACTTCACAGAGAGGGTCATCCCTGGTGACCAGCAAGAGGCGGAGCTGGGCAAGGGTTCACTGGCATTTCTTGATGAAGTGATTTCAGCTCTGAAAGTCCGGTGTGCGCGGCCCCAGCGGGAGGCCCCTGGAGTCCCAGGTTTGGGACAGGGCCAAGCGTCGGGCGGTGTCCTGGCCTCAGGGCCCTGAGCAGCGAGGGTGGCAGCGAGGGCGGCCGCGGGGGCGGCGCTGGAGCCGACGGTCGGGCCGGGAAAGCCCGAGACTCTGCCCCACGCCGCGCACAGCAGCCGCCCCGGCCCTGGGCGCAGACGAGCGGCTGCGCGGAGCCCCCTGGCCCGGGCCTGCCTTTGTCCCCCCGGCCCGCACGCCCCGCCGCGCGCCGCCTTCTGCAAGGATCACCCCCGCCGCGGCGCTACCTGGCCCTTTGTCACCAGCTGCCCAAGAATTCAGAAAATCAAATTTATTTCCCGATTGCAGCCGGGGCGCCCCTTTGTGCAGAGGGGTCTCTTTAACTGTTGAAATTCCAGCAGACATTGTGCAGCCCTTTATGGCGCCAAATAAAAGCCGCCCCGCTTCTTGCCCCGGCCCCCGCCGCCCCTCCCGGCTCCCCTGACTTCCAAGCCCCGGTGGGAACCTGGGAGGGACGCTCTTCTCTCAACAAAAACGCTCAGGAGCCCGAAGACACTGGGGCTCGAGCGTCTTGCCAGCTAAAGGGGATAAATCAATGGGCATCTTGAGCTGGGGAGGGTGTATTTCCCTTCTTTTCTGGGAATGAATAGATGAATGGTGACTCCGTTTCTTACCAGCCCAGCACTGTCCAAAACTCGCCTGGACAAGTCCAGTTTCATTCTTTGCAGCACGACTGGCTCCTGCGCGCTGCAGAACACTGGGGCTGATCTGAGAGCACCTCTCCTGTTCTGGACTCCCAGGTTTTAAGTACGTCTTCCGCACCTGCAGATGAAAAACACACGTTGCTATTATTTTCCTCGATTACGTTGACATTGCCTGAAAATGAATACAAAACATTGCCTTGCAAAGATTTTTTACCTTTTGTTTCTTTCTTTCTTTCTTTTGTGATTGTGCTGGGAAATAAATGTATGCTTTTTATATTTTTGAGAAAAATCTAGAGTGGCCACATGTTCACAGCACTCATTCCTACACTTCTTGTCCACTCATAAAGTAAAGAATAAGAGAGACAAATATGCACAAATCTACTAACCCATCAACATCAGCCCAATAATAAATGCTCTTTGTAAAACAGTTACAAAGGCCATCATAATTTCTACTCTCATTATAAAATATTTAGCAGTATAACTTGAATTATATAGTCGTGGAAGGAAGAAACCTGTATTAGAAGAATTAGGTCCATTAATTATAAATCATACATGCTATAAGGCTTTTGCAAGCTCTTAAGAATAATAATACATAATACATAGATATTTAGCACTTAGGATTTTTTTTCACTGTCTCTTTTTTTTTAATCGTGAGAATTTAAAGATGGCACTCGGTTATTCTGTGACTAAAGGAAGTGATTATAAATCAATGCCACATTTGCTGACAGACGGCATTCCTCTCTTTATACACATCTGTGTGTCTCCTCACACACAGGCGTACATGCACACACATATGCGCACACACACACAAGTGCTTGGCCCACTCAGCCTCCCCATAATTTCACAAAAGAGTGACTCTAATGTTTGCTGCCTTGTGGGGAGCCGGTGGGCATGGCAGTGAATTGGATACCTACACCAGAGAAGGCCTGAGAGGCGTAATCAAATAAGGGAACCACTTGAACTGAACTCTCAGCAGGAGCGGGAGGGAGGCCTTGAGAGGTTACACGTAGTTTTTATCCAGCCTCGCAGGAGAGCACCAACTTCCTGCTGCTAGAAATTTGTCTGCAAATTTTTTCCTCATTCAGACAGAGAGCTGGGGTCCAGGAAACACTGGGTTGATATGATAACTTGATTAAGTCTGGGGACAGATGACATGGGAGCACCAAGTCGACTCAAAGGAACCTGTGCTCTCCTCTTTAACCTCTCCTTGGGAGCCTACAAATTATATCCATTAATGCATCAGCCCCCTGGCACCGCACAAAGACGTTGTCTGCCCAAATGTATGTCAGTCATTTGCAGGGGCCTTTGTGGAATTCCCACTACATTTTCATGTCTCTTCACTATTTGAAAATATAAAATTTAATCTGATGGGCTAGACAAAGGCTCACAGTCTACCTCCTCCGTTTAAAATCGCTTTGAAGGTAGAAGTCAAGTTCATCAGCGAAAGTGTTCAAGAAATCCTTGAAATGGGCCCTGGGCAGCTGGAGCATATCCAGGGGAGGGAAACTACAAGGAAGAAGGGTTTGGAAACCACATCCAGTGAAGCCTGGATGGAAAACCCAGGGATTTACCTGGAGAAGAGAAAACACAGAGAGGACTTGGGAGCTGAAGAAGTGCCAACCGGAAGAAGGATGAGAGTTTGCTGTGGGTCCCGGGACAGAGCCCAGGGAGAGACCGGCGTTCACCAAGTGCCAGCAAAGTGCCTGGATGAACAATGGGCCACGTGCTGGGGCTGCCCCTGCAGATGTGAGGAAATTAGAAGCGTGGCCACAGCTGCACGAATCACAGCTGCCTCTCCTGGTGTCTGATCCAGGAGACAGCCGGCCATTGAGAGGCTGGTAAACCTCAGCTCCAAATACTGTGGGTTTTTTTAATTTGAGGATTAATTTAACAAACAGTAAGTTTTGTGTCCACCACCCAAGTCAAGATGTAGAAAATTTGTGCTACCCCTGAAAGTTCCCTTGTGCCCCCTTCCAGTCAGCCCATCATATCCCACTCGACCTCCTAGGCAATTATGGCTCTTTTTTTTAAGAGACAGATTCTCACTCTGTTCCCCAGGCTGAAGTGCAATATCAGGATCATAGCTCACTGCAACCTGGAATTCCTGGGGTCAAGTGATCTTCCTGCCTCAGCCTCCCAAGTAGCTAGGACTATAGGTGTGTACCACCACACCACCTAGTTTGTTGGTATTTTTTGTAGAGATGGGGTCTCTAACTGTTGGCCTTAAGCAATCCTCCCACCTCAGCCTTCCAAAGTGCTGAGATTCCAGGGATGAGCCACTAGACCTAGCTGGCAGTCGCTGTTCTGATTTCTATCACTCTCAATTAGTTCTGTCTGTTTTTAGAACTACCTTTAAATGGGAGAATGTACTCTTTTGCGTCTGGTTCCTTTTATTTAGATGATGCTTTTGAGATTCATCCACATTATTTGCTCATTTTTATTGCTGAGTAGCATTCCCTAGGAGGATTGTAACACAGTTCGTCCACTCATTCTCCTGCTGATGCGTATTTAAGTTGTTTCCAGTTTGAGGATATTATGAATATAGCTGCTATGAACAGTCTCATAATATTATTCATTTCTGAGTCATAAGATTAGGGTATATTCCAAATGCCTTTTTTTTTTTTTTTTTTTTGAGACGGAGTCTTGCTCTGTCACCAGGCTGGAGTGCAGTGGCGCAATCTCGGCTCACTGCAACTTCCACCTCCTGGGTTCAAGCTATTCCCCTGCCTCAACCTCCCGAATAGCTGGGACTACAGGTGCCCACCACCATGTCTGGCTAATTTTTTGTATTTTTAGAAGAGACAGGGTTTCACCATGTTGGCCAGGATGGTGTCGATCTCCTGACCTCGTGATCTACCTGCTGGCCTCCCAAAGGGCTGGGATTACCGGTGTGAGCCACTGCACCTGGTCCCAAATGCCATTTTAAAAAGACTGCAAAGCAAGAAAAGCCTGAGGTCGTGAAAGATGTTGTCTTCAGCCAAGAATGAGAAGAGTTTCTGGGACTTGACAGTTTCCAGCTATTGTCATCGCCTTCCCCAGACAGCACAAGTTGCATCCTCGTTCCTCTCACCGATAGGCAGAGGGCATATACTGAGATTGATCTCGGGTGGCCTCTGGGATTCCTCATGAGCAAGAATATCCATCTTAGCAAAATGAGTATTGGCATCATTCCAGCTTACTCAAAACATGTGTATTCCCATCTATTGAGCTCCCACTATGTGCTGGGCCTTGTCGGTGGACAAGGGGCCATAGACCGAGAGAGATGAATTTGATGAGGGCCCTGTTTTTAAAGTGCTTGCAGCCAGGTGCGGTAGCTCACGCTTGTAATCCCATCACTTTGGGAGGCTGAGGCAGGTGAATTACCTGAGGTCAGGAGTTCGAGACCAGTCTGGCCAACAAGGTAAAATCCCATCTCTACTAAAAATACAAAAATTAGCCAGGCATGGTGGCGCATGCCTGTAATCCCAACTACTGAAGAGGCTGAAGCCAAAGAATCACTTGAACCTGGGAGACAGGTGGCGGGTGAGCTGAGATTGTGCCATTGCACTCTAGCCTGGGCATCAGAGCAAGACTCCCTCATAAATAAATAAATAAATAAACAAATAAATAGAGTGCTTGCAAGTCTAGAAGGAGAAATTTTAAAAGTAATAAATTATGAAACCACAAGTCAGTCTTCAACAAACACTTGGGAGTCATCTGCTGTGCTGGCTCTGGGCTGGTGCTGACATGGTGGGGAGATGGCTAGACAACCACAGAAAGAAAGTGCAGGCCAGCCCTCTGAACCATGGAAACCGGGACAGAGCCTCCCACTCTGGGATAATGAGTCCCCTTTAGCAGAGAGGATATAAGCCCAACGGAGAGGCTGGATTTGGATTTGGAACAGGTATCCCAAACCCCAGATCTGCTGCATCACTTTGGGACACAGAACTTGTCTCTGCCAGGTGTGCTCATGTGTCCTTATCACCTGGCTTCAGGTGGCACTAAAGCTTCCAAGTCAAATCAAAGCCATCAGAACAAAGAATGCTGGTGCTGGGAGGCCCTTGGAGTTGACAGTTCGCTCCATCCCAAGTACAGATGGGGAAATGGAGACCCAAGCTAAGAGAAATTACGGTCTCAAAGTCACAGGGAAAACATGTTTGCCTCCCACTGCAATTAATATTCTGCAGTGTCAGTCCATCATTCATTACAGGTTCTTATTACATAATAGAGACCCATTTATTTATGATATTAGCATTGGAGGGATAAGATGAGCACATTCCCTGTAGTCTCAGCAGGTTCATCAGCCTTTGCCTGTGAGCAGCTGTTACATTTGGAGACATACATTTTTCATCCAGAAGTTATCTAAACTTTATGATAAAAACAGTAGACTGTGTTATGATAGGGCTTTATGTTATTATGACTCACTCATCTTCTATATCAAGTCGTTTATTTTTCTGTTTGTTAGGCTTTTATTTTATTTTATTTTATTATTTTATTTTTGAGATGGAGTCTCGTTCTGTTGCCCAGGCTGGAGTGCAGTGCCACAATCTTGGCTCACTGCAACCTCCACCTCCTGAGTTCAAGTGATTTTCCCACTTCAGCCTCCTGAGTAGCTGGGACTACAGACGTACACCAACATGCCTGGCTAATTTTTTTTTTTTTTTTTCCAGTAGAGACAGGGTTTCACCATGTTGGCCAAGCTGGTCTTGAACTCCTGACCTCAAGTGATCCACCCACCTCGGCCTCCCAAAGTGCTGGGATTACAGGCGTGAGCCACTGCTCCCGGCCTATCGTTTTTCCTATACACAGGTTTGACAACTGTTTAATCATAGAAAATTGTATAAACAACTTTAGAGTAAAACTTCATTACTTTGGACTAACCCCTATAGCCTTTAAAAACACTGATGTGTATTACTGCAAAGTGAGAGAAAGGTGTGAATATATTGAATTTTCATACTACCATCTAAATGGTTATTGCCAAATGTGTTTGAAACGAATTTGGATTTATGCAAACTTGGCAGGAATTTACAAATCAGAGGGAATAAAGACAGCAATGTTCGTGGTTCCCACTTTGTAGCTTTTTAATAGTAATAAAAATTATAAAATACTTTATACATGCACAACATTTTATGTTTTTCAAAACACCTTTATGTGCATTCTTTTACAGAAGCTTCTGACAAACGACAAGATATATGCTACCTCCCTGTTGCAGACTGAGAAGGCAGAGGCTTGTTCATGATCACATAGCTAGTGGGACCACTGTGATCTCCACCCACTGCCCTTTGCCAAAGAGCAATATAGCACCATGTGATCGTTCCACACAGAACCCAAGAAAGCTCGAGGAAGGCATTGACACAGTGGCTCTTTTGATTGTAAGATCTGAGATCACATAATTTTTTCAAACATATGATATTCATTTTTATAGGTCTTCTGCCAGAAACAGGGTTAGCTACATAGTTTGTGGATTTTATTTGCTATTTAGTGTCATTCTAAGTAAAGAAAAATTCACATTTTAAATTATTAGCATGAGTTTTACAATTCATCTTTAACTTGAATAGTGCCAGTTTTAAATGCAAATATAAGAACATTTAACTCCTATGCAGAATCACCAAAATTGCAGAATTTTTATTTTGTAGTCTATATATGTATGTATGTATGTGTGTGTGTATATATGTGTGTGTGTGTGTGTGTATATATATTTACCAGAACAGTGAGAGTGCTGTACGAAACTAACCCTGCTGTTTTTATTTCTGTTGGTAATACACACACGTTTCCCTTTGTACCTTTGACTTATGATGAGGCTGAATGAGAGGGCAGGGAGCTATGGATCGTCCTAGCTCTCTCCTTCCTTCTTGTGTCATTTTCAATGGATCTGTTTTGTTAACACAAGGACATAAGGTGAGTAAGAAAGGATGTGGTGGGATTCTTTGGTCAATTGTGTTTCTTAGACCTCCACTGTCTTTTTTTGTTTTTGTTTTTGTTTTTGTTTTTGAGACGGAGTTTCATTCTTGTTGCCCAGGCTGGAGTGCAATGGCGTGATCTTGGCTCACTGCAACCTCCACCTCCTGAGTTCAAGCGATTCTCCTGCCTCAGCCTCCCAAGTAGCTGGGATTACAGGCACCCACCACCACACTCAGCTAATTTTTTGTATTTTTAGTAGAGATGGGGGTTCCACTATGTTGGCCAGGCTGGTCTCGAACTCCTGACCTCAGGTGATCCACCCGCCTCGCCCTCCCAAAGTGGTGGGATTACAGGCATGAGCCACTGCACCCGGCTCTTTTGTATTCTTTTGCTCTGGTTTGCAAGGAGTGCATGGCTTCTCAGGACATCGGTGCCCACTTACTCAGGTGTGGGCAGAGCATGCTTACCTCCCTGAGTCTCGAGGAACTCCTGGGCACCATGGGCCCACTGGACTCCTGGACTCCTGGGCATGGAGAATGCTCTGTATGAATGGCATAGCGAGGAACTGCAGTGGCATGACTCGCCTCTCCTCCACCGTCTCATTGGGCTTCACTTACAAAAAAGTTCAAAGATGAAATTATCGGAATGTCAAGACAGTGACAGAAGGGCGTTAAGCCAAGCACATGACCCTTCTCAGCACAGAATCCTCTATAACAGAACTTCAGGGCCACATGGCAAAGTCAGCGTTGAGTACTCCTAGTCTGGAGGCTGTAAGAGTACAGATGTGTCTCTCAGGCCCCAGGCTGAACTTCTAGATGAATTCCAGGGCAAAGCACCTTCCTCACAACATCCCTAGAATTGATGAGGCTCAGTGAAGCATAATCCCAGAGGGAAGACGGAACTCCCAGTACTGCCCTACCTGAGAGCCATGTGTCTGTAGCTTCGTGACTTGAGGATGAGGAAGGAAAGAGGGGACAGCAGAAATCCGCCAGGCACAGCCAGAGTACAGTGGAAACAGTCTTGTCAAGAAAATGCTATTATGACCAGAAATTAAAGGGGAAATCCAAAATGTTATTATAACCTAGCGATGTTCTTCTTTACCCACAAAATGATGCTTTAAAGAAACTCATTACTGAAGACATCTCTCTCGAATACACATTTACACAGTCTATTTAACACAACCCCTGGAACCACTGCAGTATGACAGAGAGTCAGGGAAATCCAATCTCCAGTCACAGCTCTGATTCATTCTTGATGGGTGACTCTGGGCAGGCCACCTGACTTCTCTGAGCCTCAATTCTCTTCTCTGTAAAATGGGAATAATGATTCCTAATCCAGAGGTAGGGTCCTTGTGAGAGAATGCATGTAAAAGTGAGCTGTAAGCTGTAAATCAGTGCGCACGCGTGAAGGCATGTATATTGCATTGGCACGTTGGTATCCGGTGTACAGACGTTATATATCACACACGGATGCCATCAGGAAATTCCACTCTGGGGCAGAGTGATTTACAAAGCCTGCTCAGAAGTGGAGTCAATTAAGGTCAGCTTTCTATGTTGCTAAACAACAGGGGATTCTGGGTTCAGTAACGTTGAAAGGCAGGCCCAACACACCCCTTGAAACTGGGCTTTTGAGAGGGTTCAAAGGAAGGCGAAACAAAAGCCCCTCTTTGTGATGTTTTCACTCTTCCCGCATTGTCCTCTTTCACCCTCCAAGGGCCTTCCTGTAAAGAAAGGGGCTGCTAATGTGGCGAGTGGGAGTTTGAAATTGTCCTGGGCCAACAATGTTGGCACATTCTGCCGGGCCTCATTACAGAATCATCTGAAATGCTTGAGAAGTGTTTCCCACTCATTAGCATAAATAGCAGAAAAACTCTTTCACAAACAAAGCAGGTTCCATCTGCCCCAGTATGTCCTCACCTTGACTTCAAATGGCCAGTCCCTCCCCCAACACAATACAGGGGCGCCGGCCTCCGAGGCCTCAAACACCCCACTTCAGAACAGCATTCAGCGAAATATCAACACGGTAACCTGCATGTTTATTCATTGGCCGGCCCCCTCCTTTTAATGGAGTCCCTTCCCCATTGTGGCCACTTGATTCTTTCACAGACCTAAAAGGGACAGGCAGGGAGAGGCGTCCTTTCGAAGCTGTTGGGATCCGTAGCAACCCACACCTTGTGAGTGGGTCGACTAGGCTAATTAGGTTTGTTCTGCCTTTTTGGCCCAGGCGTATTTTGTCAGGTATTCTGCTGTGAGATTAAAGAGTCATTAATCACCCAGGCCTGACGCTGACAAGGTGGCTTTTACAATGAAGTCCACTTCCCTGGTGCTGGCTGGAGCCGAGGCCGGATCTGTTTTGCATTACATTGCAGAAGAATGTAATGCGGGTTTCTTCCCAGGCGACCTCACAGGATGTCAACCTCCGGCCCGGGCCTTAAGAAGGCCGGTGCCAGGGACAGAGATAGCCTCTACTTTGAAGGCAAACTGTGCCCACAGCAGCTGGGTGGAGTCTGTTGGGTTCTGGAAGGGCAACTCACAGAATAAGGGTAGAGCCTGACAGAGTCAGACCTTAGTCCCCAGCCACCCAGCCCCGCATTTTCCCGAAGAAAGCCCAGAGGCTCCGAAAGGAAGGATACTTGCCCGAGGACGCACAGCAAATCACGGTGAGAGTCAAGATTAAACCAGGGCATCTCACGGCTATCACACTACCACATCTGAATCCCAAACTAAGCTTTTTATAACCCTTTTCAACATAATCAATAACTGTTACAGTTGGCAATTCAGAGGTCCTTCACTCTTAAGAGGAGAAAGAAGGGAAGTCAATCCCATTTGTCAAGTGCACTGTGCTATTTTGCATATAATTGATTCTATTTAAATGCCATTTTCATAAGATGACTTGTGAAAGGACTCACTCATCCTTAGTTCTCACCCAGTGCAACAGTTTTCCTGATAAGTAGGCATTACATCCCTATTTTATCTTTTTCTTTTTCTTTCTTTCTTTCTTTTTTTTTTTTTGAGACGAGAGTCTCCCTCTGTCACCCAGGCTGGAGTGCAATGGCGCAATCTCAGCTCACTGCAACCTCCACCTCCGGGTTCAAGCGATTCTCCTGCCTCAGTCTCCTGAGTAGCTGGGATTACAGTTATCCACCACCATGCCCAGAAAATTTTTGCATTTTTAGTAGAGACGGAGTTTCACCATGTTGGCCAGGCTGGTCTCAAACTCCTGACCTTGTGATCCGCCTGCCTTGGCTTCCCAAAGTGCTAGGATTACTGGCATGAGCCACTGTGCCCAGCTAGCATCCCTATTTTTATGGACAAAGACGCCAAGACACAGCAAGTTTAAATAACTCATTCACAGCCAATATTCTTTCTTGTGCCAGACTGCCATTTGAAAAGATAAGTTCTCTAAATCCAGGTGTTCTCATGAGCTTTTATTACTGATGTCAATCACAAATTAAAAGCTTAGGTCAGTTATCTAAACATCAGATTATCAGAATGCGTTGTTTCCTTTTAATCTCAGTTTGTGATCGTGACATCTATCTCTGCTGATGTTTCCTTATTGTCCTTTCTTCTTTCACTCTTTCATTAATTCAGCAAACATTTATTGAGCATGCCGGGGATGCCCAGATTTGAAAAACAGGGTCACATGCCCCTTTCTTGTGACATTACTGGAAAATGAGCTCCTCACAAATAAGAGAGTAAACCAAGAAGGAGGAAGGCAAGGGCTTTGGGAGACAGGAGCTCCAACACAGAAGGATGGTGAAGGCAATCCCCAGGAGGCTGCAGGGTCGTCCAGAGGAAGGCTGCATGCCCAGTGCACAGGGAGGACAGCTGGCCCACACTGCTGCAGGGCACAGCCCCGGGACAGGCTTCAGCAGAAAGACAAATTCGATAGGAGACCTGATCATCTACATCACCACGGAAAAGATTTAGAACTTTGGCAGAGTTTGAACCTTTATTATTAGTTAATACAATGAAAACAAAACAAATGGACTCATACCTGTAATCCCAGCACTTTGGAAGGCTGAGGAGGGTGGATCACTTGAGGCCAGGAGTTCGAAATCAGCCTGGCCAACATGGTGAAAACTGTCTCCGCTAAAAATACAAAAATTAGCCACGCATGGTGGTGGGCACCTGTAATCCCAGTTACTAGGGAGGCTGAGGCAGGAGAATCGCTTGAACCCAGGATTCAGAGGTTGCAGTAAGCCGAGATCAAACCACTGCACTCCAGCCTGGGCAACAGAGCAAGACTCCATTTCAAAACAAACAAACAAAAACCAACAATAATAAAAAACAAAACAAATGGAAAAATAAGACAGTTACTAACTCTAGGAAAGGAAATGCAATCACACTGCACTTCAGGGCACAGTTATAAATCGAATTTATATTTTCATATGAAAACAAAGAATGATGAAAAAATGATATTAGCATATCATAGTGGAAGGATATAGAGTGAAAGAGTGTGTATATGAGGGGAGGTCATGGCACAAGAAGAAAAAGCTAAACTCATCTTTCATGGTGGGAATTCAAGATTTAATGCTTAAAACTAAAAAATCAAAACACAGAAACACAAGCATATTAGGGACAACATTTGTGGAACTATCTGACTCACCAAATTATGTGGATATGTAACTTTGGTAAATACAGAAACTCAAATTCAAAAGTCACTGATGAATTTGATTGCTAAAGTAAGACACTGTGCTTGTTGTCAAGGGGTTAACAAACAATGGATCCTTGGGAGGCTGTCAGGCCAAGTCATAATTGAAGCATACCTGGGATGCCCTGGCCCTTCTGTGGGTCATTGAGAGGTGCAGCAAGTGGTTAAGGAAGTTCACAGGTGAGGGGAGGGGCGATGTCTTGAGTGGATGCAGCTGTGAAAGGGAGTGAGCATGAGGAATTGGTCTCGTAAACACTGACAGTCTGAAAGCCAGAGAAGGCGCTAGAACATCGGAGAGACAATCCTGGTCCTGTCTAGCGAGATAGACAAGACTCAAAAGTGAGCCTGAACCAGACCCAGTTTGAACACCAGCTGCTGTACTTACAGCTCACATTATTAACTACTCTGAGCCCCACTTTCCACAATCTATAGAAGAGGAAAATAGTATCTCCCACCCAGGATTGTTCTTATACTTGATTGAAACACATTTATAAAGCCTCCACTACGAAACACTTAATGCATCTCAGACACTGAATAAAAACAGCCCTCAAACACACCATCAGTGAAACCAACAAAGTCGGTCGTATTTCTTGTTTCTTGAAAGTATAAGTACATGCAGAAATCATCTATTCGAGTCTACAGAGTGACTCAACATTAGAAAAAAATGAGGAAAAAAGTGCATGTAAGGAAAATGGCGTTAATGGACGATTTCACTGCATATTCATAACCTACACTCAGACACAGGAAATTTCATTCAAGGATTAGCTGTATAGTAGGATTGATAAGCTGGATACAAGCATTCATTCCTTTCTGACATTGAGTTGTTCTATAGATTTGAACCTCAGAAACCTACAGGCACCTGGCTTTCTTTAATTTTCTCAGGTCCTCATCCCTGTTTATCTCTTCTGTCTCTCTCTGCCTCAAGCCCAGAGACAACCCTTCTCTTTTTCCCTTTTTCCCTATGTTGCTTCTTCCCTCTCCTCACTCCTCTTCAATAAAACCCTCACTAAACTCCAGGCCTTGCCTCTCCTGTCATCAGTCTGTGTGAAAATAATAGTACACACAGCTGGGTGCAATAGCTCATGCCTGTAAGCCCAGCACTTTGGGAGGCTAAGGCAGGCAGATCACCTGAGGTGAGGAGTTCGAGACCAGCCTGACCAACATGGTAAAACCCCGCCTCTACTAAAAATACAAAAAGTAGCCGGGCATGGTGGTGAGCACCTATACTCCCAGCTACTAGGGAGGCTGAGGCAGGAGAATTGCTTGAACCCAGGAAGTGGAGGTTGCAGTGAACCAAGATCGTGCCACTGTACTCCAGCCTGGGTGACAGACCAAGACTCTGTCTCAAATATACATATATATATATTTAAAATAGTCCACACCAATATTTGTCCCAAAGACTTAAGACTTTTGTTTTTTAAAGACTTAATGTTTCCATAACAAACAAAAATTGGATTCAGCCTTGAGAAACATATAATCAGAGGCTGCTGGCTTCCCAGACTTTCAGGGACTGGGGATGGGTGGGAAGGGAGCTTCACAAAATCAATATAAATGATATTTGCTTGTAGTATTTTGGAGGAGAAGTGGGGGCAGAGCAGTAAAGGAAAGAAAAAAATGTATCTGAGCAAGAGAGGTATAATTTAGAAGCTGACGTGTAGTAAGTAGGAATTTCCAAGGAGGATAGATGATTTTTTACAGGTTTGACAAGAAGCTGATGGAGAGAAGTCGTGACCAGACTTGCACCTGTTCTTTAAGGAGGATGAAAAATGCTACCCGCCTCACCAAGCTCCATTCCCAATGGGTGGAAGAGGGGAAGGGCTCAGTGGCACTCCGGGGGCCACCCTCTGCAAAGCCTTTATACATGATCTCTAAGCTGGACAGTAACAATGAATAGTACGTCTTATACCATCACTAACATGATGTATCTGTGAATCATAGATAATATTTGCTGGGCACTTGCCATGTGCCAGACACTGTGTTAAGCATTTTGCAGGGAATCTTATTAAATTCTCATAACAATTCCATGAAGGAATCTCTACAATGTTCTGATTTACAGATGAGAAAAATGAGGCTGAAAGAGGTGGCCACTTGCCCAGGCAAAGTCAGGACTCAGACAAACACAGGTTTTCCCTGACTGTGGAGTCCCACTTCTATGGCAGAATAATTTTTTTTTTTTTAAGACCGTGTTTTTCTCTGTCTCCCAGGCTGGGGTGCCATGGTGTGATCTCGGCTCACTACAACCTCCACCTCCGAAGTTTGAGCGAGTCTCCTGCCTCAGCTTCCCGAGTAGCTGGGATTACAGGCATGCGCCACCACGCCCGGCTAATTTTTGTATTTTTAGTAGAGATGGGGTTTCACCATGTTGGCCAGGCTGGTCTCGAACTCCTGACCTCAGGTGATCCACCTGTCTTGGCTTCCCACAGTGCTGAGATTATAGACATGAGCCACCGTGTCCAGCCATGATTTTTTAATAAGTACTGATTTGTGTGTGTTTTTCCTGAATTTTCACAAGCTCTCCACAGAGTTAGACAGTTCTGCATCAGGGGTTTCTATAGGACAGTAAGCAAAACGCTACCGAAAATTAAATCTCTTGCTGCATTTTGTAGACGCCAAAATGCAGAGATGATGCTGGGTGTCCTAGATGGACCTTTTAAAGTAGCCCAGGACAGAAGAGCGATGAGGAATTTCTCCCAGCCTAGGAGGGGGCCCTGGAGTTTTGTTGGTGGAGGTGGCCAGGCCCTCAAGGCGTGGGGAAGACCACATGTAGGAAAGCCAGGGGCTCTCAGCCTCCACTGGGACCTGGTATGGGGAGCAGAGCAGAGGACCTCAGTCGTGATTGGAATTTAATTTCCTCCAACTGGAAGGATGGAAGCATAAAGAAAGATTTAAGGTCATTTTAAACAAAAGAAAGTGATATTTCTCATACAAATAAATTCATGTACTAAGATTTATATGCACTACAAAATGGGTAAGTAGGCGGCCCCCCAACTTCTCACTTCTGTGTACTCAGCCTACTGATAAGAGTTTGGCTGGGTGAGGTCAGAGGATTGGCATAAAAAGTTGATAACACCCAGTTTCACCTTCATCTGCTACACAGAAGAAAATGATTCTTCACACTATCAAAAACTTCTCCTTGGCCGGGCGCGGTGGCTCATGCCTATAATCTCAGCACTTTGGGAGGCCAAGGCAGGCAGATCACGAGGTCAGAAGACCGAGACCATCCTGGTGAACACTGTGAAATCCCGTCTCTACTAAAAATACAAAAAAAAAAAAAAAAATTAGCCAGGCGTGGTGGCAGGCGCCTGTAGTCCCAGCTACTGGGGAGGCTGAGGGAGGAGAATGGCGTGAACCTGGGAGGCAGAGCTTGCAGTGAGCCGTGACTGTACCACTGTACTCCAGCCTGGGCAACAGAGCAAGACTCCGCCTCAAAAAACAAAAACAAAAACAAACAAACAAACAAAAAAACATCTTCTCCCCACCCCACCCCACCCCGGCCAAGGAATAACCTGCTGGGCTCCCTGCCTGACGCCGGAGGACCCACCATGTCATGTACAAGGAGCGTTGGAATCCATCACCGTGCGGGGGAAAAGCATCTGCTCAAATGCACAGCCCGCTGCCAGAGCCCTGGCCAGAAACTCTGCAGAGCTCCCTTAGTTCCTTTCCCCAAAGCTTGAACATTTGTAAAAAGAAGAAAATATCATTTTTTTAAGAATAGACTTATCTGACCCTCCAATCCCCATAAGACACCCCTTTACACACTCTCATTGCACCTTTCACTTCTCCTTTCCATCACCATTTGAACTGACGGATTTATTTGCGTAATTATTTGCTATTTGTCTCCTGTTAGAAGCTCCATGAAGAGAGGGACCAAGCCTTGTCCTCTGCTGCATGCCAGCACGTAGCACCATTTCAGGAACACAGTGCTCAAGTTATACTTTCTGAGTGATTGAATGAACCATGGGTGAATGAGCATGGAACAATCACAGTTGGCAAAACCTCAGCGATCACACAGCCCAGTGCCCTGAGAAGCCCACACTCAGTGAGGCTAAACAACTCGCCTGAGATTCCAGAGAGAGTTGGGGGTCAAGCCCACGCTAAAAGCCAAGGACTCTAGGCAGATCTTTGGGTGACTTTCTTCTTCTGACCCTATCTAATTTGCAGTCTCCAAATTCATCACAGACAGATCAAGACCAAATTCCCACCTGTCCATACAGCCACCCTTGTCCTTCCTTGATGCTCTCAAGCTCACCTGTTTCAGTATTGTCACAAGCCCCTCTTCTCTAAATTTTTGGTGCCTTCTGTCCCCTAGTGTCTCAGTATTTCCAATGCCCAAGAAAAGATGATTGCTTTCTCTCTTATTGTAAAGAGTTTTGTCTTTTAATATGATTGTCAAAGGCTTTAAGATTCATCCCGTTCAGCAGATGTTCACTGAGTCCTCACAGATGCGGACTCTGTTTTAGTGCAGAGGGTAAAACAATAAGCAAAATAAGCCCTTTTCCCATGTATATTCTGTTGCCAGAGACAGATCATAAAGATAAACCAGCAAATACGTTAGTTTCCGATAATGATAAGTGTCAGGAAGAAAATAAAATATGGTAAGAAGTTAGAGACTGGGGTGCTGGTTTTGATCGGGAGTTAGAGAGGACTTCTCTGAGAAGGCCTCATGTAAGCTGAGACTGAACTGGAAGGACATGCCAGCCTGCAGAGATCCTGGGGACGACATTCCAGCAGACGGCCCGGAGGAACTGGCCAGTCTGCCGGAGCAGAGCACATGAAGCTTGGTCAGTGAGGTGGGCAAAGGGCAGATCACGGAGGGCTTTGCAGGCTGTGAGGATGACTGGATTTTATTCTATGGGTATCAGGGAGCCGCCATTGGAGGTTTCTAAGTAGAGGAGTGTCGTGATCTTTTCACATTTCAAAATGACCATGCTGGCTGCCGTGTAGAGAATGGCCCAGGAGAGGGGATGCGAGAGCAGGCAGACAAATCAAGAGGCTGCTGCCGTGGTCCAGCCAGGAGACGAGTGTTTGGGACCAGGCGGGGAGCAGGGAAGCAGCGAGGGGCGCCCGTGGGGTGTGTTGGAGAGGTGAGGCTGGCAGGACTTGCTGATGGACTGGATGTGCGCTGTGAAGGACAGAGAGGAATCAGATAGGACGTTTTTTTGGTTTGTTTGTTTAGTTTTTGTTTTTAGATGGAGTTTCGCTCTTGTCGCCCTGGTTGGAGTGCAGTGGGGTGATCTCGGCTTACGGCAAACTCCGCCTCCCGGGTTCAAACCATTCTCCCACCTCAGCCTCCCGAGTAGCTGGGATTACAGGAATGCGCCACCACCCCTGGCTAATTCTGTATTTTTAGTAGAGACGGGGTTTCTCCATGTTGGTCAGGCTGGTCTCAAACTCTCGACCTCCTGGCCAACATGGCGAAACCCCATCTCTACTAAAAATAGAAAAATTAACCAGGCTCGGTGTCATGCACCTGTAGTCCCAGTTACTCAGGAGGCTGAGACAGGAGAATTGCTTGAACCCAGGGGGCAGAGGTTGCAGTGAGCCAAGATTGTGCCACTTTAGTCCAGCCTGGGCAAAAGGGTGAAACTCTGTCTCAAAAATAAACAAATAAGTACTACAACCTGAGAGACAAGAAGGATCCAAACAGGCAAGAGAGTGCAAAGTAGCATTTCAACAAGAGGGATAACCAAAAATGCAACATTTGCTTCCATCTCCGTTTTTTTGTTTTTTGTTTTTTGTTTTTTGTTTTTTGTTTTTGAGACAGAGCCTTGCTCTGTTGCCCAGGCTGGAGTGCAGTAGCATGATCTTGGCTCACTGCAACCTCCACTTCCCAGGTTCAAGTGATTCTTCTGCCTCAGCCTCCCAAGTAGCTGAGAGTACAGGTGCACGCCTCCATTCCCGGCTAATTTTTTTGCATTTTTAGTAGAGACAGGGTTTCACCATATTGGTCAGGCCGGTCTCAAACTCCTGACCTTAAATAATCTGCCCGCCTTGGCCTCCCAAAGTGCTGGGATTACAAGAGCTGTCTTCCTCTTAAACAGAGGCTCCTGGGCATCACATACCCTTTTCCAGACAACCGAGTGCAGCCACTGTGGCTCTTAGGTGGCTGAGGCCCCAGGACACGGAAGGGCTGTTTGCCGCTTTCACTAAGCTGCAAGGTTGCTATATCCCGAGTGTCTCTCTGCACCAGCACTGACCACCCAGACCCATCATGCGTGGGTCATTAACAACACTTTACAGCGGTTCTGCCCCAGCCCTCAAACAGACAAAACCAAGAAAAAGGGACCCTTTCCCTCTGAGTTTGTCCAGGAATGTCCTTTTATTGATTACTTTATTTACTTGTTTGTTTGTAAGGTACCTTCAGATTCTCCCTTTTTGGGGAATGAGAATTAATGCTGGAAAATAGCATTCAGGTTTTCCCTCGCATGTCTTCCACCGCCCTCCTTGGTGGTTCATCTGCAGACAGGAGAACTGTGTTTGAAAAAGGAAAATCAACTCTAGTGGCCCAGAGTCAGGCAGACCATGATTACCTTGTTTAAAAATCCATCACAGGCTGGGCACGGTGGTTCATGTCTGTAATCCCAGCACTTTGGGAGGCCGAGGCAGGTGGATCACCTGAGGTCAGGAGTTCGAGACCAGCCTGGCCAACGTGGTGAAACCCCGTCTCTACTAAAAATACAAAAATTAGCCAGAGGTGGTGGTGGGCACCTGTAATCCCAGCTACTCGGGAGGCTGAGGCAGGAGAATTGCTTGAACCCGGGAGATGGAGGTTGCAGTGAGCTGAGATTGTGCCACAGAACTCCAGCCTGGGCAACAGAGGGAGACTTTGTCTGGAAAAAAAAAAAAAAAATGTGTGTGTGTGTGTGTGTGTGTGTGTGTATATCACAGAAAGATTTCAGCTTGTCTTGGCAAAACATCAACATGGTATAGTGGAGACACTCACAGACAGAACTGGATTCAAATCGCGTTTCTTTCACTGAACAATTCTGTGACTTTGGGCATGTTACTTAATCGCTCTGAGCCCCCGTTTCCCCAGCTGTAAAATAAGGATGATAATATCTACCTTCCAGGAGTGAATAGTGATTAATTGTGAGCCGCAGCTAGCCTGATGTATAGTTGACACTCAGGAAATACTGAGTCTCCTGCTTTCAAGGCATGGCTCTTCAATTGGGTGATGACACCTTTTGATGCATTCAGATGTGGTTACAGCCAGTGAACCTCACAGAACGTTTCAGTTAGGTCTGTAAGCAGCACTCCAACCGCTGGAAATCCATCATTAAGTCAGTGGTGGCTTCAGGCTGCTCAGGTGTGTCAGAAGAAGTTGCACCCAGCTCACCTTCCTTCCTACCTGCCCCATCATGGCAAGTCAGAGAAGTCAAGGAGAGCTGTAATGACAAAAAGTCTTGAACACGTGTAGAATATTAAGCAGTTCCCGAAGTGCTCCTACTCTCAGGGCAACATAGAAGCTGAAATTGTTACTGTTCCCATTACAATGAGGATGAGGAAATTGGGCTTTATAGGAGAAGCAATATACTCAATGTCTCAGAAGTAAGTTTCAGAACCAAGCCTCAACGCCAATCTTTTTTTTTTTTTTTTTTTTTCCTTTTTTTGAGACGGTCTCACTTTGTCACCCAGGCTGGAGCATGCAGATCTCAGCTCACTACAGCCTTGACCTGTGGGGCTCCAGCAACCCTCCCGACTCAGCCTCCCGAGTAGCTGGGACTACAGGCAGGTGCCACCACGCCTGGCTAATTTTGATATTTTTTGTAGAGGCTAGGTCTCACTATGTTGCTCAGGGTCGTTTCAAACTCCTGGACTCAAGAGATCCTCCCACTTTGGCCTCCCAAAGTGCTGGGCTTACAGGAGTACACCACCACGCCCAGCCCCTCAATGCCAACCTCTAAATTCAGGGTTCCTGCCACACCACAGTATCCTGAGCAATCTTGTCTTGGAAAAGTCACGACCAGCAACCGTCCTGATGTCTTGGGACTGACTTCTTGTCCAAAGGGACAACTTGGCTCTGACCCTTTAAAAGCCTTCCCCACGGCTTCAAAATGTGTGGTAGCAAGCAACAGAGAAACTGCGGATGACTCACTATCAGCAGCAGAAACTTTACTCCAGAATCGCCCTCCCTGCCTCATACCCTCCCCTGCCCAGTTCTACTGTCTTTTCTAGACGGATGGCAGCTGCTCACTGGCTGGTCTCCTGACAGTCTGCCTTTACTCTGGGACTGTGACTTGCATTTCTTGTCTCTGGCAATGAGTAGTCACAGGTAACAACAGGTTACCTTTTTACAAAATAATAGAGATGGGATCTCACTATGTTGTCCAGGCTGGTCTCCAACTCCTAGCCTCACGTGATCCTCCTGCCTCCGCCTCCCAAAGTGCTAGGATTAACAGGCATGAGCCACTGTGCCCAGCCATCAGGCCATTTTGGAACCCTCTTATCCAAACTTGTGACCTTTCCTCAAAGTTAAGTGTGGCAAGAATCTGTCTGACTTTGGTCTGGGTTTGGTTTGGGGTATGGCCTAAGGGTAATGGGCACTGGGTGATATAGCCCATCCAGTTATCCAAGGCTGTCAAAAGGTAAACTAAGTCCCACTCTTCCCTATCTTCAGAAAAGGACCAGGCAGGAAAAATGGAAAATAAGACTCTATCCTTAAAAGCTCAGGAACCACCTCAAGCAAAGCGCTAATGGTTACACAGTTTCTCCTAGGTAGAAACAGAGTGTCTGTTAGAGCCGGCACTCCTAATTCAACAACCTCCTTTCACACAGTGGGAGACTGGAAAGTAAAGTGGAGAAGTCCACGCAGTTCAGCAGAGGCAGGGCTGGCACCCAGGCCTGGGACTCCCCATTCATTTTTCTCACTGAGCCGTGCAGTTCCCTCACGAATCCCAGGCACATTCTGTGTAGATGACCCAGGTGATCCCACCCCACCCCCAACTTCCAGAAGGGTTACACTGTAATGGTTTGTGTCACAAACCTGTATGATATAAACCTATGTCCATGCAGTTCCTATCCAGGCAGAGCTGCTTCCAACAAGGGCTATCCAAAGAGGCCTCGGCTGGGAGTGACCACCCTAAACCTGCCCTGCGATTTCCGGGATAACCTTTTGAGTCTTCCCAGCTTGTGGGATCACTGGGATGGGATGAAGGAAGCATGGACAGCAGTGTGTTCTGTTTTCAGTAAGTCTGCTTCATCCAGCATCTCCCCCCACCACTATTTTCTCCCTCATCCTCTCCATCCCCTCCTCTAGTTCCTCGTCTACTGCCACCACCACCTCCTCCATCTCCTCCACACCTCCACCACCAGCACCTTTCAATCCCTGCCTCCACTTTCTCCTTCTCCACCACCTTCTTCACGCCTTCCACACCAAGACTACTAATCCCCTCCCCTCCAGCACCCCTCCAAGCCTCCGCTACTTCCTCCTTCACTGCGTCTGCCACCTCCACCACCTTCTTCACGCCTTCCACACCAAGACTACTGATCCCCTCCCCTCCCGCACCCCACCACCCCACCTCCTCCTCCTCTGCACAAACACCCACACCAGCTCTGCCCCAGCTCTGCTTCCTCCTCCAGCAACACCCCCAGCTGCTCCTCTCTCCACTCCTCCTCCACTGCCCACACCTCCACACCGCCTCCAGCAGCAGCTCCACCACCTAACCTGTAGCATTAAGGTAGGTCTTCTAGCCAAACATGCCTCTAAGACCTTGGTGCTTCTGAAACAAAACGGGTGATCAGTGTTTTAATCCATAGCCAGAGTCACTGAGATTTAGCAGGCATTTGAAATGAACCAGGATCGATTCCTTCTATTTTTGCTCATTTTGAAATTGCTTATCTAACCTCCCCCACACACACACACACGCGTGCGTGCACACGCACACACACACACAGGCTCCACACTCAGGCTCCTGATCTCTCTTTCTTACCAGAAGACCATAGGTACTCTGAAATGAAGCAAGCAATGGTGCCCTTGTTACAGGAGCCTGATATTCATAGACTGTTCCTTTTGATTTCAGCCTGGAAACACTGGCACCAAACCAATGTTAGAAAGGAGGGACTGCACAGAGGAAGTTTAAAAGAGAGAAGGCGAAGAAAATCCAACCCAGCTTTGATCAGAACAGTCTGAAGATGAATCGTGGTCATTTCATAGGTCTCTGGGTGGAGGTTAATGCCATTTTGAGACAAGGAAACTGGGTAAAAATAAAAAAAAAAAAGAGGGAAGCTGAGAAGAGATGAACTTTCTGATGGAACAGGGCCACCTCACCGAGAGGATCAAAGCTGCTCGCCATGCAGAGGCGAATGAAGGATTATTCGCTTTCTATTTTTTCACGCCTGCAGCACACATGGGGATCTAATTGGTCGGGATGCGAAATACAGCCAGCCAGCCCCCGCAGCAGGGCAGAGCCCACGGGGAAGCTGGTGCTTGCTGCAGCTGCAAACCATTAAAGGCAGGCTCAGCACCCTGCGCTACTTTAACTGCTCCTCTGTGCGTTTCCTCAGCTTACAGCCCCCAGCGTCTACTTCCAAGCCTTTCTGATCTCAGAGGTGATGAGCTTGACGGCTGCCAGGCACGCCTGCTGGGATTCAGGGAATGCAAAAGAGGAGCCTTAGGGGAGGGCGATGCACAGCCCCTGGAGGGAGGGGCCGCTGGGCTATGAGGAGGCTGGGACTCTGGCCCCTGGGGTGGCACTGCCTCAGTTCTAACCCACACCGCCAGGGGAGATACCAGACAACAGGGAGTAAAACAAAGGGAGGGCCTGAAAACCCACACCACTGTGCATTGTGACTGTAGGCACATTACTCAACCTCTCCAACTCTTCATTTCCTTGACTTTGAAATGGGGTGTGTGCCGAGCCCACAACACAGCTGTGAGGATTAAATGACATCAGGGATTGTTGACTAATGAGGGGAGTGTCTGTTGGTTACTGTCATGGATCACACCCCTCCTTCAACCTTCTCTGACAACCTCTTGAGCTAGGTCCAGTTTCTTCCAATTTCCCTTCCAGCCTTCTCCACCCTTCCTCCCTAGTGAAACCTTCCCTGCTTGCTGAGGTCAGCAGGATCATAGAGCCCTCACTTGCCCCACTGAACCCCACTAGTCGTTCATCTCAGGCTCCCATCTTTCTCTCTTAGCTGTCATCCTTGGGCACATCCTCCTAGCTGGCATTGCCACCTCCAGTCCCCCCACACCTCCTCCTCAACCGCCCGTTATCCACATATACGAAGCTGTACAACTCAAGCCAACCCATCCACAGAGCCCACCCTCTGCTGAGAACGCAGGAGTAGCCCCTGTCACTCACAGGATGAATCCTGAGCCCCTCAGCTCTGCTCCCCTGTCCCCAAGCCCCCCACTGTCCTGTTTACAGCTGTCCCCTTAGCCAGGAATGCCATCAGTCTTCTTCCGGTCTGCCTCATCCTGCAAGACACAGCTGAGGTATGATCTCTTCGGGGTAGTTTCCCCCAATGCCAGACAGTAACCTCGGCTGAGCATCGTACATGTGTTTCCATACTGTCCTACCTCGACCACGTGGAACTGAAATCGTGGGCTTGCCTAAATCTCTCCTCCACGTGAAGGTGAGCTTTTGGGAGACAGGAATGCATTCTGACTCATCTTTGTAGTCTCAGAATGTAGCATGTTTAGCACAGTGCCTGGAATATAACGTGTATTCAATAAGTGTATTGTGAACTAATTCATGGCCATCAATTGTCATTTGTCTCTCTGCCTAAACTGTCCAATTAAGTTGAAAGCATTTGGAGCATCGGGAATGCGTCTGACTCACTTTGTATTCCACACAATGCCCAGCACATAGCACAGCCTCAACCCAGAGTTGCTGGTTCTGTGGGGCACCATTATCGATAATGCCCCTGCTGTGTTCTGTGCTGTTTTCTCAGCATCTCAGACCAAGCTTTGCACACAGCAGGGGCTCAATAAACATATTGTAAATGAATAAATAGTGTATCTTTGTAGGAAAAACACCTGTTCTGGTCAGAATATGCAGACTGGTTATGACCTGGGTTGAATGGTTATGACCCCCTGCCCCAATTCATATGTTGAAATCCTAACTCCCAAAGCGATGGTGTTAGGAGGTGGGGTCTCTGCTGGGCGCTTAGGTCATGAGGGGTGGCACCCTCATGAATGGGATTCCTGCTCCTAGGGAAGAAGCCTCAGAGAGCTCCCTCACCCCTTCTACCATGTGAGGTTACAGTAAAAAGAAGCCTGTCTTTGAGGAAGGGGATCCTCACCAGACCCTTAATCTGCTAGTGCCTCGATGTTGGACTTCGCAGCCTCCAGAACTGTGATACATTGCTGTTGTTTATAAGCCACCCAGTCTATGGTATTTTGTTATAGCATCCCCAACAGACTAAGACAGAAGGCCTGGGTTCTAGTCGGAGTAACAAATCCAAATTAACAAGGCCAAAAGATAACTTCTAATTTTCTCCCAAACTCCATTTCTCACCCCAAAGCCCCAGCAAAAATTCTCCATGTTGATAAATGTAGTACCAACATCCACCTAGTTGCTCAGACCAAGATCTAGGAGTAATATCTGATTTGCCATAAATCTCACATTCCACGTTCAATTCACTGACAAATTCTACAAGTCCTGCTTCCACAATGTGTCCAACCTCTGACCATCATCACCTTTCGAGCCCCACCCTACTTCAAGGTACCGTGATCTTGACCTTGTAACTGGTCTCCCTGTCCACATGCATGATGTGCTCTTTTCATTTTATCACCTTGATCTTTCTGATATCCCTCCAAAACCATTCCACTTTACTTAGAATGAAGTGCAAACTTTTTTTTTTTTCCCTTTGAGACAGAGTCTCTCTCTGTTGCCCAGGCTGGAGTGCAGTGGCACAATCTTGGCTCACTGCAACCTCCACCTCCCAAGTTCAAGCAATTCTTCTGCCTCAGCCTTCTGAGTAGCTGGGATGACAGGCACATGCCATCATCCCCGGCTAATTTTGTATTTTTAGTACAGATGGTTTTCACGATGTTGGCCAGGCTTTCGTGAACTCCTGACCTCAAGTGATCTGCCCACCTCAGCCTCCCAAAGTGCTGGGATTACAGGCATGAGCCACCGTGCCTGGCCGAAGTGCGAACTTCTAATCATGGTCTACAAACCTCATGCAATCTGGCCCATGCCACCTTCCTCCTCTACGAATCCTCTCCTTGCTGTTTTCTTCCAGACATGCTGATCTTTTTGCTGCCCCTAAAATACTCTGGTTTCTTCTCACCTCAGAACTTGCTATTCCCTCTACCTAGAAAGCTCTTCCCCAAATATTCGTGTTTCTTAGTTCAAATGTCACTACTTCAGTGAAGCCTTCAGCAATCCTAGGTGTGATATTAATTGTCTATGTCAATTTGACTAGGCCATAGGGTGCCCAGATATTTGGTCAAACATTTTCTGGGTGTGTCTGGGAGGGTGTTTTGGATGAGATTAAAATTTGAATTGATGGAGTAGAACAGATTGGTCTGCCTAATGTGAGTGGCTTTCATCCAATCAGTTGAAGACCTGCATAGAACAAAAAGGTTGACTGTCCCTTAAGAAATAATTTCCTTCTGCTTGACTTCCTTGAGCTGAGACATCAGTCTTTTTCTACTTTCAGACTCCAGCAGGAACATCTGCTCCTCCAGGGTCTTAAGCCTGCCAGCTTTTGGACTCCAACTTACACCATCAGCTCTCCTAGTTCTCAGGACTTCAGACTCAGATTGGAGCTACACCATCTGCCTCCAGCTTGCCGGCTTTCTGAGACTTCTTGGCCTCTTTAATTGTATGAGCCAATGCCTTATAATAAATCTTTCTCTATCTATGCATGCACTATTACTTTGTTTCTCTGGAGAACTCTAATACACTAGGTAAAACTGTATCCCTCTACCCACCTCATGCAATTCTTTCTTATCTGTTTCTTGACTGTTTGTGCCTGTCTCTTCTCAACCAGAATGGAGGCTCCTTTTTCAATACTATATCTCTGGATGCATGCATGGCACATAGAGGGTCCTCAGTAAATACTGGTTGACTGACTCTTTTCCCTCATTAGCCATGTGACCTTGCACAATTCATTTGACCTCTGAGCCAATTTCTTCACCATTACAACAGGGATGGCATCTTGTCTCCGTAACACCAGGGCTGTTTGAGAGGACCCCCAGGCACACAGCTATGAAAGTGTTCCTTGCTCTCTTCGGTCCGTACATCCAAGATGACAAAGAGAAGAAGGAACAACGGTCGTGCCAAAAAGGGCCGCGGCCATGTGCAGCCTGTTCGCTGCACTAACTGTGCCCGATGCGTGCCCAAGGACAAGGCCATTAAGAAATTCGTCATTGGAAACACAGTGGAGGTCGCAGCAGTCACGGACATTTCTGAAGCGAGCGTCTTCGATGCCTATGTGCTTCCCAAGCTGTGTGTGAAGCTACATTACTGTGTGAGTTGTGCAATTCACAGCAAAGTAGTCAGGAATCCATCTCGTGAAGCCCGCAAGGACCGAACATCCCCTCCCCGATTTAGACCTGCGGGTGCTGCCCCACGTCCCCCACCAAAGCCCATGTAAGGAGCTGAGTCCTTAAAGACTGAGACAGACTATTCTCTGGAGAAAAATAAAATGGAAATTGTATAAAAAAAAAAAAAAGAAAGTGTTCCTGACAAACATAAGTGTTCTCCGTACTAGGGGTTGTGTCTCATTCATCTTTGCACCCCCATCCCCTCTTTCCCTCCCCTCCACTCTTCCCCTCACCCTCTACAGATGCTCAATAGGTGTTTATTTTCAACAATGAGTTAAATCATTTTATGGCTACCTCAATTTTAGTCAATTACATCAGTGAAGACAACACAAGAAATATCCACTCATCACTGAATACCTTAATGCCTCAGAAACTTTGGTCAGAAAAGAATGAAAGGTAAAGTTGGCGGATCCATAGCAAGAATTTGGTCATATCTAGTCTAACAAGAGTAATAGGAACCTTAAAAAAGCTTTACAGTATACAATGAAATGGGCTCTCTCATTTGCTAATAAGCATGCAAACGGGTGCAACCACTTTGGAAAGCGATTGGACTATATCAAAATTTTCAGACCATTTAAGTCAGCAAAGTCTCCCTGTCCTAGATGTTTCCATGTGATGCAGACTTTGATCTAAATATAAAATCAAAAATTATCAATCTTTTAGAAGCAAGCAAAGATGTAGATCTTCATGACCATGGTCTAGATAATAGATTTGTAGATAGGGCACCAAAAGTTCAAGCAACTAAAGAAAAAAAAAGATAAATCAGACCTCATCAAAATGTAAAACTTTTGTGCATCAAAAGACACCATAAAGAAAGTAAGAAGACAACCCACAGAATGGGAGAAAATGTTTGCATTTTCTCCATATTTCTGATAAGGGATTTTTATCCAGAATGTAGAAAGAATTCTTGTAACTTAACAATAAAAAGAAATATAACACAATTTTAAACTGTGCACACAATTTGAATAAACATTTCTCCAAAGAAGATAAATACACAAACATTCAAGAAGCACATGAGAAGATGCTAAACATACTAGTCACCAGGAAAATGAAAATAAAAGCTACAATGAGATACCACTTCACACCCACTATGATGGATATTAAAAAAATTAAAACGGAAAATAGCAAGTGTTATGAAAATACTGGAAAGCTCGCACAGTGCTGGTGGAAATGCAGAATGGTGTAGTCGCTTTGGAAAACAGCTGGGCAGTTCCTCAGAAGGCTAAACACAGAGTCACCATGTGGCTGGTAATTCCACTCTTGGGTTTATACTCAAGGTTGGTGAAAACATGTCCACACAAAACTTGTACATGGGCCAGGTGCGGTGGCTCACGCCTATAACCCCAACACTTCGGGAGGCTGAGGCGGGCAGATCACTTGAGGTCAGGAGTTTGAGACCAGCCTGGCCAGCATGGTGAAACTCCATCTCTACTAAAAATATAAAAATTAGCCAGGTATGGTGGTGGGCGCCTATAATCCCAGTTACTTGGGAGGCTGAGGCAGGAGAATTGCGTGAATCAGGGAGGTGGAGGTTGCAGTGAGCCAAGATCATGCTACTGTACTTTAGCCTAGGTGACAGAGTAAGAACTTGTCTCAAAAAAAAACAACAAAAGCCTCCTATGTAAATATTCAGAGCAGCAATGTTCGTAATAGCCAAAAGGTGAAAGAGAAGCTTTAAATGTCCGTTCATTGGTGAATGGATAAACAAAAGTGGTGCATCTACATGATGGAATATTATTTGGCCATAAAAAGGAATCAAGTACTGACACTGTGATAACATGAGTGAACCTTGAAAATACTGTGATCAGCGAAAGAGGCCAGACACAAAGGGTCACCTATTTTGTGGTTCCATTTACATGAAATGTTCAGAATAGACAAATCCATAGAAATAGAAAACAGATTAGTTGTTGTCAGGGGCTGGAGAGAAGGAGGAATGGGTATGGGATTTCTTTCTAGGGTGATAAAAATATTCTGGAATGAGATGTGATGACAGTTGTACAACTGCGAATATGCTAAAATCTACAGCATGTACTCCATAAAAAGTAAATTTCATGATACCTGAATTACATCTCAAAAAGCAGTGATTTAAGAAGTGCTCATTGTAGCATTATTTATACTAGTAAAAAGTAAAATAGTCAAAATATCCTTTTATTAAAAAGAAAATTAACTAATAATCCATTTATTTGATAGAATTACACAGCCATTCAACTGTGTCTATAAAATGTCATCATACCACGTAGAATGATTATAAAATAATATTAAGTAAGACATAGTCATGACTACTTTTTAAAGCACAGTTCTCTGGGTGTTTTTGTTGAAGTCTGGAAGAAAACATACCAAACTTTTAACAAATGTTGGCTATAGGTAGTGAGACATGAATAATTTCTTCTTTTTGTTACTTTTCTATATTTTCTAAACTTTCTTCCAACATGTATTACTTTTATTACTTTTTTTTTTTTTTTTTTTGAGACGGAGTATTGCTCTGTCACCCAGGCTGGAGTGCAGTGGCATGATCTCAGCTCACTGCAACCTCCATCTCCCAGGTTCAAGCGATTCTCCTGCCTCAGCCTTCTAAGAGGTGGGATGGCAGGGGTCCGTCACTACGTCTGGCTAATTTTTTTTTTGTATTTTTGTAGAGACAGGGTTTCGCCATGTTGGCTAGGCTGGTCTCGAACTCCTGACCTCAGGTGATTCACCTGCCTCAGCCTCCCAAAGGGTATTATTTTTATTTTATTTTGTTATTTAAAATAACCTTTTTAAGTTTGTTTACCTGCTATGGATAAAGTGTCAGATTTTCAGCATCTAGTGTTATGAAGATGAGTTCACCTCCCTCAGTTTGGAGCCCGCTGCTGTCTGGCACAGCCACCTGGAGGGCAGCCTCCCAAGAGAAATCAGGCCCAAGGCCCTAGAGGGTTACAAAGCTGCAATACAGATGAGTCCCGAAGAGACTGGCCCCACCCGAAGCATCGCCTTACAGGTAGGGAGACTTCTTTTCCTGTTTTAAATTGCAGTAGGTTTTTAAAATCCCCATTGTCATTTCAAAGGTGGCATGAGGCAGCTGGGTCCCCAGGCCTGTGTCTTTCCTTTGTCTGCCCCACAGACTCCTTATTTCCCTTCTGCCTCCAGTGGCCACCCTTTGGGCAGGGACACAGCAATGTTGTTACAGGTGTTGGCTCACTCTGGCCTCGTTTGCTCTGGAAAGGATTCTGGTCGGATCAAATGGCCCTGTGGAAACTCAAGCTGAATTGTCTTCATTTTCTATCATTTTATTTTAACATCCCAGCAGTCCCAGCCTGTCAGGGTCTCCACCGGCAGTCAGCCATTCATCAATTTAAAACATAGCCATAAAGTTCTGGAAAGGGTCCAACTCCACAGAAGAAATCAATTCTTTTCTTCTCACTTTTCTTTGAAGGCAGGAAAGAATCTGCTCATGCGGACACAAGGCATGATGACTTTTGCGTCAGTCAGGAGCCTGCTTTTAGAGAGTAATACTCAACATTTCATCCACAGGCCAAAACATCGCCCTATGGAAGGCACCAGTGCTACTACAAAACCAGTATTACAAGTGATCTTTTTGATTTCACAATTATTGTAGACCAGGTGTGGTGGCTCATACCTGCAATCCCAGTAATCCCTCAGAGGCCGAGGTGGGAGGACTTGAGCCCCGGAGTCCGAGACCAGCCTGGGAAATGTAGCAAGACCCCATCTTATTTAAAAAGAAAAAGAAAAAAACCCATCATTGTACGTGCTTAGTTATCACATTTCTCATTTAATAATAACACTTAGTACTTGACAGAGGGACTTTTTTTATATTAACTCATACAATGCTCTCAATAACCCATTATATTACAGCCCATCTTACAGATGAGAAAATCGAGGCACTGAGAGACAGTCATACATGTAATCTTGCAAATGGAAGGTTCTTAAAAATTAGCCAGATTTAAGGATTATATGAGCATTAAAACTATATTAAATACTTTTTCAGGAAGACCTAGCTTCACTCTCTGGAGTGGAAGGATTTTGTTCTAATTTGGTCTCATCTGCTCATGGCGATTCACGGGAGATCTTCGTGGGTTAGCAGAAAAGGGAAAAGAATGCAGAATGACATGCTCACCCTTCTCTTACCAGCCTGTATCCAGTCATAGCAGAAAGACAGGCGATAGAGCAGAGAGTACCCCACTAAAGTCCAGTGGAGGTGGCAGGACCACCTGTGAAAAAGCCATTATTTTATAGAATGCCAGAGACATCTATCCAACACAGAGAGGAGAAATGCTGAGTCACACTACACATCCCCCATTGTAGACCGTGTGAAAGGCACCCTGGAGTACCGTTCCCCAGCAGACTGAAATGTGAATGGTGACCCACGGAAGTGTGCAATGTGAATTTCTGTCCCTTGGTGATCTCAGGGAAGTCCTTCGAGATCCTGCAGAGGTACCTAGAAACAACGGCCTGGTACACAACCCCAAACATTTCTGCCCCCAGCTTTTGCTTACGGCCTGTCTTCATCGTGATCAATGTCTCCTCTGCAAGAGAAGTGGAAGACTGATCACCAGAAGCTTCCATTCTGCTGTGTGGGGTCTCCTAGAGAAATTTAGGAGCAAAATCCTCCCTTAGAACAAAATCATCTGCATCTGCTATTTCCCATTTCCAGATGTTTTTTACATTGATAAGCATCTCCCAAATGTTTCTCCTTGCATTGCTGTTCTTTTAAAAAAGTAAACATAAAAAGCTAAGGCACTGTTTCTCATGTTCCTCAGTCTTCTCTAAGCCAAGCCTGCACAATGCTTTCTCACCCTACCTTTTCTGCATCTGAATGGACCGAGGAGACTTTTAGGGGTTTTACTTTCCATGTTTTTGTGATTAAATTAATAAATGTACTTTTTCATACTCTATTTCCCCCTTAACCTCCGCTTCCTCGCCGTGAGACAGGAATTGCTGTGCTAGGCCATTATTGCCATGATGTGGTCTTCAAAAACCTGGAGACTTTCCCTTAGGACATTCAGTGCTTAGTCCTATTATACCTCTGTCTGGAATATGCCACAGTTCAGAGTTATCTGAGCCACAGCGAAAAGTGGCCTCTTACGTCTGGGGCGCGGTGGCTCACGCCTATAATCCCAACACTTTGGGAGGCCGAGGCAGGTGGATCACCTGAGGTCAGGAGTTCGAGATCAGCCTGGCCAACATGGTGAAACCCCGTCTTTATTAAAAATACAATAATTAGCTAGGTGTGTGGTGGTGGGTGCCTGTAATCCCAGTTACTTGGGAGGCTGAGGCAGGAGAATCACTTGAACCCTGGAGGTGGAGGTTGCAGTGAGCTGAGATTACACCATTGCACTCCAGCCTGGGCGACAAGAGCAAAATTCAGTCTCAAAATAAAAAAAAAAAGAAAGAAAGAAAGAAAAAGAAA